>NW_005188568.1:0-17532 GCF_000239375.1 Pundamilia nyererei
CAAATTCTTTCTCTTGCTCTGTTTGAAAGCACATACATTTATGCTTTCAGATCAGGTGTTTGCTGTGCAATAAATATATCTCTCAACAGTGTGGGCTCGCTCTGGGTACTCTGGTTTCCTTCCACAGTCCAAACACACGTTACAGTTGTGGTCAGATGTTTACATTCACTCATCATTGGCATGAATCTCATGGTAATTTGGGTCTTTTAATGGTTTCTTTGAACTGTTGTATTTCCGGGGTGGAATGATTGTACAGGATACATCTTTAATGGCTTGATGAGTTCATAGCAGGCTTGAGCCTCAGCAGTTCCTGAGTTGTTTCTGAACATCTAAACCAATTTACTCTCATCTAACGGTGACAGTTTGGGTCTTCTTCCAGACTTTGACAAAAACACAGTTACCAGACCCCGTGTGTATACTTTTAACCCTGTGTGAGAATCAGAGAAAGTCCATAATAAATTCAGAAGAACAGTTCAAAGAAATCATTAAAAGTCCCCTAATACTATGTCAGTCCTCCCCACGATAAGTGTAAACTTCTGACCACATCTATAGGTTAACTGATGATGGTGTGAATAGCTCTGTTTCTATGTCTTAGCCATGCAACAGATTGGCGAGCTCTTCATGGTGTAACCCGTCTCTATGGAAGAATGAATGACTGTATTAATCACACCTACATAATGATGATATGAAATCAAATCACCCAGTTATCATGAACTGAATGCTTTTTGTTTTCCAAATTATGCTCATAGTGGCTCTAAAATCTGCTTTTTTTGTCAGTGCTTGCAGAAGATGCCATAAAAGCAGCACTGTCAGACTACCGGCTAAAGCAACAGGACAAGGAGGAACATGTTAAAGCCAGCAATTAATGTTTTTATTCACTGACTATAATAATAGATGTATCCTATTGTTGGATATCGTGCCTCTCCTAGTGCCAGAGCAGTGCAGACGGGTCGCTGTAATCACATCGCATCAGATCTTGCATCCATTGGGGAATTCTCCACAGGTGTGGGTCCCATATTGTTCAAGTGTTAATAGCGTTTATGGATTCTTTGCTTTTATCACACAATCAGAATTGTTTAATTAACAATGGGTTCATGGTGAAGCTTAACACTTTAATACACAGAGCATTAAAGACATCTTTAATGAAGCAGGGATGTGGGTTTGTAGTTTTATTTTTTTTTGGCTTTGAGGCTCTTTCTGGCTCACTTGTGAGACAATGTAGGTCCCAGATGAAAGACTTGGTATGAGAATGTCAACAGTTAAAGTTTACATACAAAAAAAAGTTCAGAAAATTTGTATGAGGTGCTTTGCTTACTGTGAATAAACAGATTAAAAGACTTCAGTGTCTGTGTGTGTGTAAATGTCATCCTGCTGATCCTGAATCAGCAGGAGCCACCCTCTGCTGACGCACAAGCACCTTTTTCAGCACGAGCAGCACTGCCAGCATTACGAGAGCCACTAACACACACAGCACAACGAGCAGAGAGACTATCGCTGCAGAGGCCTGCTGAGTGAACAGCTGTGGGACGAGAGTGGGCACGAGTGCATCTCTATGTGTGGAAAGCAAGAACTGTGTCCCCTCAGCAAGGGTTACGTTACTCTGAGGGTATCGAGCTGTAATGTTGTCTCTGCAACTCTGTTCCTCCTCAGGGAGAGAAGTAGTAGTCTTTAAATGGAAGGGGCTGACTGACTGACTGTTATTTAGGGATAAGCACTCCTCATAGGTAAGAGTCTCTAAAGAGTAGTGCAAGACACGCGTCTTGGAAGAGTCTTGATTACTGTTTAGAGCTTCAGAAAGCAGTCCATTAGTGGTTAGTTTTGATATTTTCTCTGCTGGCTGCGCTGTTAGCATCCTCGCCTGTGCAGAGCTGAGGTCACGTTCGTGTGTCCTGTCATTTGGCTTCAGGACACGAGGACAGATGGCCACGACAGAGAGATTCAGAAGCAGACGGTGGGCGAGATGATCAGGCTCTGTGCACACAATGTCTGTGGCCATCTTAAGCCTACCGCTCAGCAGCCAGCGGTACAGATACAGAATGTCACACTCGCACACCCACAGGTTGTTGGTGAGGTCCACAGATCTGAGACGTGGCAGGCTGTCAAAGGCGCTCTCTGGGACTGACCGCAGGCAGTTGCTGTTGATCTTCAGGACCTGCAGGTTGACCAGGGCAGACAGTGAGGGCAGGTCCAAGGCAGAGATGCAGTTTTCTGAAAGATCTAAGTGGGTCAGTGATGGTGGAAGACTCATGGGGAGACTGGTAAGCCTGTTCCCCTTCAGCGTCAGGACCTGCAGCTTATGGAGACCCTGAAGTGCCCCGGGCTGGATGGCACGAATACGGTTGTCCTCTAAGTCCAGGTGAGTGAGGTTTCCCAGCTGCCTCAGGACACCTGAGGTGATGTAAGTAATGCGGTTTTCTTGCAGCTGCAGGGACTCCAGGCTGGGAGGCAGGCCACGAGGGAAGCGGGCTAGCAGATTGTGACTGAGGCTGAGCTCCTGGAGGCCAGAGAAGGGCCAGAGCTGGTGGTCCACATTACAGAGCTGGTTTCTGGCCACAGATAGAGCCGAGGTACTGAGAGGAACCGAGCGAGGGAGTGACCTCAGGCCTAGTGACTCACATAGAACCAGAAATCCTGGGCAGCAGCACCCAGTAGGACAGGGAGACACTGCAAGGCAGGCTAGAGGACAGATGCAGAGAGCCAGCAGGACACCACATCTGCACCAAAGCATGACTCACTGCAAGAATAATGCAGGAAAGACGAGAAGTTAGATGAATTTAGAGGATATGGTTCTTCTAAAAGTTCTATAAAGGAAGGGGTATAATGTTATAATATGGCTTAATTAACGGTTAATAAGCAGCTGAAAGATCCCTGGTTTGATCCAGGAAGGACAGACAAATTCCACTGGGGCTGCATCAGGAAGTGCATCTGACATAGAAACTCTGCCAAAACAAACACGTGGAGCCACCTGCTGTGGTAATCCCGTGTGGATAAGGAAACAGCCAAAAGCAGCTTTATTAAAGGTTAATGAACCATTTATTAATACCAGTACTCCACCAGCACACTCTGGTACATATAATGACCTTATGGAAAAGAGCTGCAGAGTGTAAAACCCATTCATGGAATTGCCAAAACTATTTATAAAGCCACTTCTTACGTCTTAAAACCCCATGATAAGGTGTGACTTGTTATAAAGTGATGCCAAAGAGTGAAAGCTGCCTCACTTACCATTCTTCTTTCTGTGTATTATCTGCTCCTCCAAAGAGACAGGCAGGGGTGCTTTCCCATGCTCCCTACGTGATCGACTGTCCCTCTAAAGATAACCGACGTTACTGATAATTCCAGGCAGATGCTCATCAAAGTTTAATGACAGCCTTAAGGAGCTCTATTACCTGTTCTTGATCATCTTCTCCATCCGAACTGACCAAGAAGTCCTTTTGTTTGTCAGCTGTTTTATGATGAACAAGCTGAAAATACAAAAGACATTCAGAAAAAAAAAATGGTATGAAAAAAAGGATGTCCTAAATATTCTCCTGTTGGAGCCCAGCTAAGGTGGAGGTTATTAGTGACTTTAGTGAAGATGTGCTACAAGGTTTGCATCTTTCTGGAAGGAAGAGTGAAAGTAAGGGGCTAGCATTTTCTCGAATTATTTAGCACCTCATTGATAAAAGAGCAGGGAATCTGAGCCCGGTGTAAGGCTCTGTCTGGGCTCACGTTTCAGCCACCACATGGTTACACTTGCTTTTCAGCTGGTGCGCTATCATGTCCTGTTTGATCTTTGGCAGTTTGACCTACTTAAGACCTGAAAGGAGTTTTATGTTTGAGGATTCAAAAAACATTCTTATGAATTTTCTACATTTTTTTTAAACAGATTTCAGATGGCATCATGATTTATCCATGTCACACTGGAAATAAGATATATTAAAATACACAACTGAAAGAGTTGCACTGTTCATACAGCATCAATATTTCATTACTTGCTCAAAATATGGAACAAAAGGGATTCGACTTTTTTATCATAATTCTAATGGGAACAAATCAGGGTCCCCAGGATTTGTATAAACAATACATGAGCTCCTGTTTTGTGCCAAAGGGTCCGTATGTATCTGGATTACTGCTATTGAAATATTAAACAATTCTGTACAGTTGCCAGCAAAGGACAAAGGGGGCTCTCGTCATCTCCAGGCTCGAGTACCTTCTTCTGCAGTCCTGCGAGGTGATGGTGCCAGCGGCTTCATCCCGGCCAATCAGAAAGCTCTGGCAGTGTTTTTTTTTTCTTTTGCAGATCAGGGGTTTGAACTGTTAAAAGAGAAGACAGCCTATATCATCACAGAGCAGATATCACAGATCTGGCATTTCGGTAATTACCTTAAAATAGTTACCAGTGATTTCTGTGTGGACGCAGGTCAAAATTACAGATTCCCAAGTGGAACATAATGTGCACGTTGAGATTGTCCTCTTGTTTTTCCGAGACCTTCCTCGCCTTTTCTAATTGTAGGTTTCCACAGGGTTGTATCTGTGCTTCATTTGGCGTAGCTTCAGCCATGTACGCTGCTACATTTACAGCACTCAGAGACATCTTTTTTGATAGCTTTATTAAATATAAGCAAAACAAAACGGTCTTTTTGTAAACAATTCAAGTGTCAAAAAAGAAAGCAACTGTGGCTGAGGTTGGGCGGAAAACAGTATGTCAGCATGACAAAAGCATCGGCACATAATTCAGGCTTAGATTAGATGCTCAAGGTCATTAACTTAACAACAGGACAGAGTAATTTAATCAAAGAAAATCAGACAAGAGAGACAAATATGCATCTGTCAAGCCTATACACGTAAGCTAAACATGCCAACTGTCTGTCCTTCTACTCACATTTCAAACGTTTACACTTAAAAAAAAAAAAGCATAATTTATCGTATACATAAATGCACTAACTATTTAAAAGGAAAACTTAAACATTTGTTTTCTACTGCCTACTTTTTTATACATTTGCCCATTGAGAGCAGGTCAAAGGTATTAGCCGAATAAATATGTACAGTCATCGTACAAAGAAAGTGCACCCTCTTTCAGTTCAAGACAGTTCAGAACAGCATCCTGTGACATATTACGACATGTCATTGATTTAACAAAGACTAAGCTGAAACGCAGAAGCATTGTGTGGAAACTAAGTCCACCCTTCCATTATGAAGTAAGGGGGTAACTAACAGCCAGGTACTGCTGACCAAATGCATTTGATTAACTAATCATTGATTAACTAATCATTTGATTAACTAATCATTGATTAACTAATCATTGGCAGGTGTGAGCACCTTTATAAAATCAGAGGTTTGTAGGTCTGTGGTATTCAGGTGTGTTGACACAATGCTGAGGATGAAAGACATCAGCAATAGTCATCAGTGTGGGAAAGGTCATAAGGTCATTTCCAAACAAACTGAACTCCATCACTCTACAGTGAGAAATATAATTCACAAGTGGAAAATGTCCCAGCAAATTCACCACAAGGTCCACGCCCCTAAGATCTACAGCTCAGACTGTGCAGGCCTCAGTTAGCATGTTAAATGTTAAAGTTCATGACAAAACAATTATCAAAGAAAAGACTTAACAAATGTGGCTTATTTGGAAGGGTTGCCAGTAGAGATGCTTAGGTTTAAGTTACATCTGATTAAACCACAAGACCAAAGCAGACATGTGTGGTCACTGTGCACGGCGCCATGTTTAGGGAAAACTGAACACAGCACATCAGCACAAACACTTCATAACAGCTGTCAAGCACGTTGGTTGCAGCCACTGTGTCCACCATGAACTCCTCTGCATACCAAAGTATTGTTGAGTCTAATGTGAGACCATCTGTCTGACAGCTTACGCTTGGCCTAAATTTGGTTATACATCAGGACAATGATCCCAAACACAACATCGAATCTACAACAGAATGATTGTTGCAATGGTTCAGCCAAATTTCAGATCTCAGCTCGATTGTAATGCTGCAGGCCAAATACCCGCAAACCTCAATGAACTGAACCACTGCAGCAAAGAAGAATGGACCAAACTTCCTCCACAACGACGCGCGAGACTCGTAAAGTCATTCAGAAAACAATGACTTCAGATTATCGCCGCTAAAGGAGCGTACTTAATGTTTCACACTCTGCTTCTGCATTTTGGTCTGCAGTTTTTCAATTTAAGACCTGATCATTCTTTAATATGTCCTGATACGTGAAACCTTAGAACTGAAACACACTGTGATCTCTTTTTACCATGACATGCAGTACACATAGTAGATTTGTGGTAATTTATACAGCCTTTGTTCAGATACCTAAAAATAACACAGTTAAAAGGTTTTTAAAATAAAATATGATATCATGTGAAACTTAACAACCCGATGCAAACAAAATGAAGTAAATATAACTGTAAATATAAAGAGAAAGTTTTGCTACTTATCACGTCAAGTTTACTGACATTTCACTTTGACTTATTTACAGCACCGAACGTGTTGCTCTAAATGACGGATCCAGATGTTTTCACTCCAGCAGGACATAATGAGGAGATTCCTTTGGACAGGTATGTGGAATAATACTTTATTTTAGTTCCCTTTGAAAGTGTTATTCACAGGAAAATAATACTTATTATATAAAGTTTTACTGCCTCAGTAGCACAGTGGTGTTATGTTTTTTTCAGTAATTACAGGAAAAAGAAAAATCCTGTGCTTGCCGTGCCGAGTTAAAGTTGTTTTCGGCACATGAAGACAAAGTGGCCGTTAAAAGGGTCTCGGTATGCTGCTATCTTTCCTCGTGCCTGCTTATCAATCAAACAATTTGAGCTGTACCATTTGTAATCTTTTCAGTAACCAGTGATTTGGGTAATAATCCTCTTCACTGTATATTTAAATCTAGATCTTAGACTTTAATGATGGGTAATTTTTCTTCATGAGGCATGACTTCACTTAAATATAGACCTATTTCCCTCTGTAAGGCTATTCTAATGAAAACACATTTTGAGGACCCATTTTGCCTTTGCCCGTTTCTGATCTTGTTTAAAAAGCGAGAAAAAGCCCACCACTGTGACCTAGTGGTGGCCTTTTTTCAGATGGCAGGTGCAGACTGGCTGACTGGAGCTAGAGCTGGAGCTGGTGCTGGGACTGGAGCTCTGCTGAACCTCCTCCCTGTGCTTCACCTTCTCTTTGTGTTTTGGTTCCTCTCTCCGCTTTTCCACTGCCTCTGTATCTCTGACCTTTCTGACCTCCTGTCGAGGTGATGACCGGACGTCTCTCCCTCTCTCTCCCACCAGCGCCTTGGAGGGCATCCGCAGGTTCTTCGGGGAGGACATGCTCTGAGTCTGGACCCTCTTGACGTGATCGACGGCGTACGGTTTCTCCTGCAGGTCACTTGAATCCTTGCGTCCTCCGGCTTTATCGGCCGTATACTTCCTGGGTGGATGAGGTAGGGGCTTATATGCCTCCAGCTTGCGCTTGTGACTCATTGCAGAGGCACAGCAGATGATGAAGACCATGACAATGAGAAGAGAGGTCACCACGATGATGATGAGCATGTTCTCCTGCAGGAAGTCCACTACTCGGGTCAGGACGTAGTCCTTCAGACGGATCATGGTGGTGGTTATGGTGTTGGTGAGAGTGGGACTCCCGGTAGCGGCGGTAACGTGAACAGGCGCGCGGGTGGAGAAAGACACCGGGAAAAGGAGCTCCAGCTCGGCTTCATCTCCGCTGCCGTCCATGGATATGTTGGAGAACAGAGGTGTGGCGTGACACACAGAGCAGCACAGCGAGAGCAGGGTCACACAGGAGACCTGAAACACCAAGTGAGACTTCATCTTCTCTTTGAGTCCTGCAGAAACAACAAGAGGATGCTTTTAATTTCAGGCAGCACATAGACTCGAAGTCACTGAAAGAATAACGTTGATTGTTAGGTGAAAAGATTTGGGACTGCCTTTCTCAACTTTAATATCTGATCAGAAGGCATGTGGTCCTGTCTTGGGTAAGATTTATGACGTGCACGTTTCTGCTTGGACTGTCTCTGTTGGCAAGTGTTGTGCACACGTGTAGTGCTCTGTTGGCTATTTTATTTTTAAAGCTTCATTCTGATGGATGACAATGTGCCCAACAGCTCCTCTAAAACAGCTCTAAATCTTGTTGGTTTCATCCTCACACATTAGGAAGACATAAAATGTAATAGCTTTAGTTTTAATGTGGTCTGACTGTTTCCCTTAAGACCAGCAGCCTGTTGCAGTGACTCCTGGTTTTCAGGTGCTGGTAGGACAAAAGCCTCACTAACTGTTGCTACTCTTTATCTTAAGCTCCTCACTCACCCTAAATATTTACCGTATCACATCTCAAGTGTGACAGGTATCCATCTTGACCCAGGTTTTTCATTTGCTGCCTCTCTCTCTCCTGCACCAGATCTATTTTAGCAGACAGCAGAGTAGCCATTACTTACTCGGGGTGGAGACAGTGAGTTTGGAGCTGGAGGCCTTATAATTTGTAAAGCAGAGGGAGGCCACCCATCCACCACACCAAAGCCAGGAGGAAACTGTATTCTAAAGCGAGCACAGAGGCGTGGGAGACCTGCGGCTCTCGCCTCTATATTTACGCTGGGCAGCAGCTGCTGTTCACCAGCCCACAGCAGCACAGTCTCACTGAGGATATTTCTGCTTCCAGGAAAAGCTGCATTTACACCACGACTGAGTGAAACCTCCTAGCTTGCTCAGTGTTACATTTCTCCATCCTTTTCTTTTTGGCTTCCTCTCACTGAGAAGATTTAACCGAAACCAGTGAGTCTGTTAGCTCTGCAAACCTGTTTAACTCTTTAACCCAGTCTGTAATTACACAGTGCTAAGCTGTAAAGACAAGCTCCCCTTCCCAGTGTGGTCAAACATACAGCATGTACTGTGCTGCACCAGATGGCGGGCTGGGTCTCCATCCTTGAATGTACAGCTCTAGGATGGCCCTGCCCCTTAAGTCCCCATAATTACAGCTAAAATTACATTTCCTGTATTTCACTAGAGGGTCGCCCTTATCTTCAGCTCAAAGCCTTCTAATTTGTGACACTTGTGACAGCTTTTATAAACTTAATTACATGAAAAACTTTGAACGTGCAGAGCCATATTTTACACATATACCTATTCAGCCTGATGACCCAGTGTGCAGCAACTTACTAAACAAATGTTAGACCATCTCAAATATTTCTTGACATACAATTGTGGCTACCTGGTACACGGTGCAGATTCAAGGTTAGACAGTTAGATCTTTTTTTTAAGGAAGTATTCAGAAGAAAATAATCCATAAATAAGTCGTGCATTCAAAACTACAGAAGTATTTAAGAACTGTACCAACGATCCCTTTAACTTTTGCTGCAATATTACGACTATTACAGTTGCATGTTGAGCGGTTTTCCCTTGCAGTGAGTAAATTATAGCACAAGATTATCAGCATAGTTGAATCTGTAGTGATGCATCACATGATTTACAGTTGGATTATGGGAAAAGTTTGCAACATTTAAATCTCTGAAATAAAATAGTTGAACCGAATGTACTTTTGCACAAACATTCAGACTTCATTTATTTCTTCATCACTATTTGCCACTCGTGAAACGAATGTATAAAAGTACAACGTATGAAAGGTCAAACATCCTGAAAATATTTGGCTTCTCTTTAACCTTGAACTTAATTTCACTACAAATGTAAAATGTATACTTACAGGATGTGCTAGCCTCGGCTTCTCTTCTGTGCAGCACAAAGCAGTGAGTAAGACTGCAGAAAGAGGGAGGAAAAGGGGGAGACAAGACAAGACGGACAGACGAGAAAGTAAGAGTGGGAGACCGTTTCCGAGGATTCGCCCTCCCTGCTGACTTGTGCCGACTTGTTGTTTTACTGAGCTCTTAAAAGTATCCTCACCTCAAACTCATGTCCAGCCCTCCATCTTCAGGTTCTCCTCCCTCTTTTTCTTTCTGAACTTTCTATCCTCCAACAGCCTAACTCTTGGTAAGTTCATGTAGCCGGCCATGTGGGACCAGATTTTTTTATCATACATATGTTTTTTTGAGAAACATTTGATCTGAGCATGGTGATACTTCACACTAACAGGACAAAAGATACACGGGATGCTCTACAAATAGAAACAGTCTTTATTTGCAACGAAAGGCTAATTTGCCACAGTATGTGCTCGTCCATTCACAGTCTGACTGACAGATACAACCTTAGCCTCAGTGTTTATCTTTAAAACAAATATGTTGCAGTTGGTGCATGTTAGTCCCAAGTTCTTCGGAAAAGGGTATTTCTATTCTTGGTGGGGCGAGTTCCACAACTTTTTTTTGGCCTGCACTGAATACTCTCTAATTACGTTCCTGCTGATTACAGCCTGTCTCTGCAGGGCATACAAGACCAGTACAGGGAGAAAGCACTCTTTTCATCCTGAAACACATGTACAGAGCAAATATATGAACTAAATGGACTTTTAGGAGCACTGGATAACTGTTTAACTTGCAGGGCATTTATTTAAGGGTGCTCGTGTTTCTCGTCTTGTTACACAGTACTGCGTAAAAGTGTCAATTATAGGTTTTTTTTCTTTCCAGGGAGCCAAACCTTTCTTATAGTGGTCTGAAAAAACACTTTCTGAAGGCCATTTTCTGGAAATCTTTCAGTTTTCTTTGGACATTGGCTGCTTTTTCATTCATTTTCAGTCCAGTTCTTGTACCCGTCCATTTTCACAGGAATGTTTTTCTTTTTTTAAGCCACTTAACCCTGACCCATGAATCATCCATGCATTAAAAAAAGGCACCAGTGTTGTGTCTGCACATAACAAACAAAGAACCAAGTTCTATATTTAGCCACTTTGGAATAAAGTAGGTGTTATAAGAGGCTGGTAGTAACTATTTGTTAAGTTGAATCTGTAGAAAATGGTAAAGATTAAAGTGTGACAGGCACAAACTAGCATGTTTGCACCAACAAGGGGATTCCCAAAGAACTGTTGGCCAAAACCTGCACACATCTATGTGATTAAGAAACAGAAGAAAAAAAAATCTAGCAAAGACCTGACACAAGACGTGAGAGAAGATTTTTCCCTTCAGTTGGTCCATCTTAAGGATGGCTCATACCAAGTATTGAGTTTCAAGCTTGTTAGAACTGTATGAACTCAGAATTGACTTTTACTTTATTCAAATGATTAAAAAAAACAACAAAAAAAACCAACCAAAAAACAACAACACTGCAACTATTTTCCAAGCCACACAAAGAAATGAGAAATAACTCAAGACTTTTGGGAATGCATGTTGACTCTGTGTGTGTGTCATACAGTAGTACCTAATAAAGTGTCCAGTGAGTGTCATATTGATCATTAATTGGTGTATTTGTTAATTAACAACTGAACAGTGAACTCATTTTAAAAATTCTTTATTAATTTTTCTTATAATCAATGGTTTGATATTTGAAGCAAGAATAATGAACAAAAATGCTGAGCAGACCTCCACACGAGGCTTTCATCCTGGTTCATTTTTCATCAGATTTTCTTTCTTGATAACCTCCGACGTAACGGAGGTTCTGCTTTTCTCATGATGGCAAGGTGCAAGGAACAAACAGGGGGAATGTTTAAAAATCCACCTCCCACACAAATACCCTCTTCAGCACATCCACAAAACAAAAGAAATGGGGAGGAAAAAAATAGATATGGTCACGTTATTTACACAGTTCTCACTCATTTTCTAGACCTCAATTACAAACATACATCTATCTTTCAACACATTTTTTATTTTTCTACCTACAGTGTCCCTTTGGATCTCTATAAGCTACTACTCCTCAAAACTCCGCTCTTGTGCCAACAGTGCTAACCCAGAGAGTGGCAGTCTCATATAAAAGATATGGCAGTATGACCAGTGTCAGCCAAACATGCATCACACTCTACATTTCCTGTCACTAATATTCTCAGATTATTGACGACTCAGCTAACAGATTCCTGGTTTTACATCATTTTACATTTTAAGCTTGTACCCCAGAGGAAAGTGTCACAGCGTCAGGGGCACAATGTGTTTGACAAACCCTGACAAAGTAATGCTGCCTGGTGAACTTTATTACGGACTGGCAGGACTTCATGATGTCACACAGTACGTAAGAAACTGAGTCCTTTGAATTTTGTACTGAGTATAGCACCTCAAAGTGGGTTTAAACTCCAGGCACCTCGCCTCCATTTATTCCACAAAACTACTCACAGAACAGTCGACCTACAAAGAAACCAAAAATAATAAAACACTTCCAGGGTCACCTCTATGGCACTTTCAGGTCTTTACAGTGGTAACATTTATTAAAGGCAAACAACAGATTGAACCATTACCCGTCTCAGCTTCCCACAGGGAAACAATCTTTAAAAAAAAACAAAAAAAAAAACAACAACAACAACAACTCAGGTTGAAAAATATGATCCATTTTCAAATTTGACTGCACTAAATTGGAGCATCTGAGAAATAGCCAAGATGTGGAAGTGCTAAGAGGGATGTAGAAACAGCTGGAACAAGAAACAGGATTTAATTGAACATTGAAGCAATAACCCAACTACTTACTTCTTCTAAATTAAAAGGAAAACTCTGTAGTGGAAAGTCTACAGTGGCTGGTACCTAAAAGGCCAGAGACATGAGGACCCAGATTAGGCCTTTGAGGTCTAGCCAGCTTTAACATCACATGTTTAAAAGCAGTCAAGTAGCTGCGGGATTATTTGATGTCATTTTAGAAAACTTTCTTTTGTGCTTGTACAGAAAACGCAGACATCAGATGGCAAAGCAAACAAAAGAGCAGTGACAAAAAAAAAATGAGCCCACTGCACTTGACTACAGTGATGTGCTGAGCAAGCACATGGATAACCAAACAATCGGGTTGGAGTTTTTCCTCGCAGAAAGAATGAAAATGCAAAAGCTCGTCTTTCCATGGGCACCACATAAAGAATCCCAACAACTAAGCAGTGCGACCGAGTCACCGCAGTGAGTGTGTTTTCCCCCCCTCATACCAAGAACAGCCAATAGGAATTGTGGAATGTGTCACTTTCTTGAATAAGTGCAGAGTGCATGTTGGTAAAGCAAGGTAGAAAGGAATGCATGTTTACTTGGACTATTACGTCCACAGTCGGAATGATGGAAAAGCGACAGGAATGAAAGGAAACAGCAGAGGCGAAGTGTGGATTTCTGCAGCTTCAACAGAGACAGCAAGAATTAGTCACTTAAGGTTGTGTCTGAGTGTTTGGTGTCCGCTGTGGCAACCTGCAATGTATTTTCTTTTAACTACAAATTTAATCTGTCAGTCTCCCTTTCAGAACCATCCAATTAAATTATTTTAATTTCATAGTGCATCACTGATTTTGTTTCTGTACTTTAAAAAAATACTGTTAAGGAAGTGTAAACAAAAGTCCAGATTTGGCAATGTCTTAATTTTGGAGAAGGGCAAACACCAAACACTGAGGCCAACATATAAAACATGATGCTATACAATGATAAATTGGGGGTGGGGGGCTGTTGACATGGTTTTCTTGATCATTATTCTAAAATGCAAAGAATTATGTAAGATCTTTTTATACAAGTAGACACAATTAAAAAAAAAAAAAAAAAGACTGCCACAGAATAAAAGGAAAAGTCCTTTGCCACCAAAAAGAAAGTATTTTCTACTAAATCTGCCACATGTTCTTCTTATTCCACCTGTTTTAAACTGAGGGTTGGGAGCTGGCTAAGAAAAAGTTCATCTGGAATGTTGCTAGGGATCTTTGCTAGGCAGACGAAACACTGTCATTGAGATAGGCAGTGAGTGTTCCCGCCCACCCCCACCCCCAGCCAGTGGAGCGTCCTGAATTGTAGCGGGTTGGGCAAAAGGGTCCTTAAATGGCAAGTTTGGACATCTGCTCTTCAAGTTGGACGATTCGCTTTTCTTGACTGCTGATCATGTCCTTGAGGGACTTGATTTCTTTCAAGATCTCCTCCAGCTTGGCTTCAGATTTCTGTGAGAGATACGAGAAACAAAAGTGAGACTTAATGGGCTTTTAACCATCTTTATGAAAATACAGCTACAGTCACTTTTAAAATGAGGTAAACCTAAGGTGGGTCCCTTAGTAGTACGCCTTGAAATCCGTGGGTCAAAGAAACTTCTAGGAATTTTAAGCTGGTTTTGCACACACTGAACTTAATGACTGCACCGATGAATAGGCCAGATCATAGAAAGATGGATTCACAAGGAGTGAGAGTCTAGTTAAATCCACTCCCTAACAGATTGTGGCAGGTTTAGTTTATTTAAATTCAACTTTTACCTTAAGATCAATCAATCAATTTACTTAAAGAGACAAGTTTCTTCATTATTAAAGTTTGATGAATCCATTATTTACTGCTCAAGTTAAAATGTTCATCTTGATCTACACTGACCAAAATTGCTGGTTATTAATTTTCTTTCTCTTTTTTTTGTCATAATCTGACGGCTTTAAGTCAAGTGTCCTTAAGACAAAAGCTTCATTTCCCCTAGCAAGAATGACCTTAAAGCAGACTACTCTCTAATCTGTGCTACATGTAAGGCCCTTTGGGACAACATCCCAAGTTTTGTTTTAAATCAAGTGTGGTAGAATCTGGCAGTCTGAGGGTTAACATCTTTCAACACCACTGGAGCCCAGTGGGCTATGATTACAGAGCAGACCTTCACAGAGACACATGGGCTGGGACCAAGGCTGTGTTGTGGGTGAGGTGCTGCTGGACGCCCAGGAGCAGGGGCCCAGAGCAGCAGAAGACCTCTCCCTCTATGCGCCAGAGTGGGACGAGTAACATTTACAAACCACCTCATCTAAGTTTGGCAGCAATCTGCCATGACTAATAAAAAAAAAAAAAAAATGTAACGCTAGGAGCCCCAGACAGCCACCTGCAAGGAGATGAGACAGTGGCATAGCATGACCTACATGCAGGGACCTCAACATATACAGTGTAAGACTGTGAAATAAGGCATCTCAATCTACTGTTTAATCTAATCATGCAAAATTAAAAACTGTTTAAAAAAAAAAACGACCTTACTCCTCAACACTACACGTCTGAGACTGAGTGACAACGTACTGTTAAACCGGTTTTAACTGGACACACTGATGAAAGCAAACACTCACAATTGATGGAGCTGGGTGGGAGGACTTGTTGGAAGAGCTCGACTTCTCTGAGTTCTTGGTGACCTTGTTGTCCAACATGTTCTTTTTGACCACTTTGAATTCACGGTTCTTGCCCGGGACGTAGCCATTCTTCAGAGAGATGAGAATGGGGTCTCCATTCTTACCATCAAACCACTCCTCAGCCTCCAAAGCAGGATCTGGACCAGCTGTGTCTGGGTACAAGTCGTCCTGGAACAGGTCCGACTGACGGGAGAGAATAGAGCAATAAGTTGTGAGGAAAAGAGAACTTGTGAATGTGGTGCTTGTGATTTAAAGAGTAGATTAGAGGTCTAAAAGCTGCTGCAAAGTAGCATGTTAGGGCGAGTACTCACCTTTCTAGGCACAGTCATCACAATAGGCTCACACTTTCTTTCATGCAGTTTATAGAACCTGCAACATAAAAAGTCTGGTGTTACTCACAGTTCAATACATCATTACACAATAAAAACAGCAGTTTCCTGTGGATTGTTGTATCACGGTTACAGTTTGCCTCCTAGTGGTCAATCAATGAACTCCACATTAGAGATGATGGAATAAAATCAAAACGATTTCTGGTTTCAGAGATGATGATTTAGGACCAGTCTTGGGTTACCTTGCAATTTCACACTTATTGACATCGAGGCCCCTCTTTGGCATGTAGCCCATACCCCTCTGGGGCTCCTTGCTGGCAAAGGTGTTCAGAAAGTGAACATAGGGAGCCTCGTCTGTGATTTCAAAGTAACGGATGCTGCTGTCTCCCTATCAGGATATAAACAAGTGTTTTATTTCTAATGTGTACACATTTAAATTGAGACATTAAGCTTTGTGTTAGAACAATGCTTGATTTGATTATTGGGTGCTTAGAAGGAAACGCACCTTTCCACAGAGGTAAACGACATTGGTGTCTGGGTCATAGAAGGGCAGAAGCACTCCATTACTGGTGTCCATCTCATTGACAGTCATTGGCTCCTCCAAGTTTTGCTTAAAACAAAAACAGAAGAAAGATTAATTTGAGGCAATACTGTTCAAAAACATTAAAACACAGCTTTACATACCAAGTCCATAATGAGGCAAACTGGTGTGGAAATAGATCTTTAATCAACTCAGAAGCCCTTATAACTCACACAAGTTTATCATTACAACAGCAATGATCAGTAACAAACCTTATAGTGATCGGGCGACCCTGAACCCTCCCTTAATCATGCGAATGGGGGATTCCCATGATGCACTGAGCATTTCTTCTTCACCCACTCACATTGTGTTCATACACCACTCTGCATTTCATCATTAGTTATTGTGAAGCAGCTTACCGTATTCCAGAGAGCCAGCTGCCTCTCACTCATGCGACTGAAGCCAGTAGTGAGGATGTTTCCATCACTAAGGAAAATGGCCCTCATGGGGCGAGCGCCCTCGTGGGCTTTCTCTTTCTCCTGTGAAATAGAGGTTAATGGTTAGCCCTGCGAGTCCGTGTTACTGCCTTATCTGCAGTTCATCATGTTTGTTTCTGCTGAGGTCAGAGGTAGGAACACTCATAAACCTGCTTACTGGTGTGATCATTTAATCAGACAACTATCAGGCAGAAGTGAAATAATACGCAGAACACAAGTCTGAATGAAGATTTTTGATGTTTTATGAAAGGAAAATTCTGGTATGGGTGATTTTAAATGTGGCATGAATGCATCAGAAATATTCAGCATTTCTGATACTGATGGGATTTTCACCACAACAGCCTCCAAAGTTTCATCAGAACAGCTTAAACAAAACTCCACTAAGCACAGTTCTGCACTGATTCGATGTGAGCAGCTGAAGATTGGGAAAAACATGGTTTGGTGTGATGTTTCTCAGCTTTAGTTCTGCCAAGGAAGGCTCAGGCTTTGGTTATAAACTCCATGAATCTACAAATCCCAGGATGAATCCTTGGCTTTTAGGGACAAGGAAAGATTTCGTATGATTCCAACAGAGCATGTTTGGAATGTACGGAACAGAAGAATCAAAGCATTAAATCAGAAGCTGTCAGAATGACGTAATGCAATCATGTCAACACTGGAGCACAATCTCAAAGGGAGGATTTCAGCATCTTGCCCAATCCACACCACAAAGAACTGAAACTGCTGTGAGATCAAAGGGAAGCCTGACCCAGCATCAACAGGGATGTCACAATACCAGAAATCTAAGAGGCTGACGATGATACAAGCAAATACCACTTCAATTCTACAACACTATCAATCAAGTTAACGCATTTAAACATAACCTCTTATTTAACAAAAACAAACCAAAACAAAAAACAAACCACTTTCCGACACTTCTTGCATTCTGGTTTTTGGAGGTCTATGTTATATCATTAACCTGATAAACTAACTCAAATGCAATTCTGGCTGCACTCTGTCTTTTTTCCGCTCCGACATTCACAGCA
>NW_005188569.1:0-17497 GCF_000239375.1 Pundamilia nyererei
GAATTAAGTTCCTTGTTTCATACTTAAATGATTCATGGTCATGTTAACTGGCTTACCACATACCCCACCCCCCACATCTGATAATGGTCAGGTATATATATTGGAGTAAAAACGAAACGGCTAATATCCAAAGAAAAAGATTTTTTTTTTAATTTAGGGGTGGCTCAAGACTTTTGCACAGTAGTTTACAAATATCAAAAACAGGTGTATAAGAGATCAACAGTGAAATACAGAAAAAGAGTTAAAGGTTATGAATATATGTGTCTTTATAATTCCTGAGGTGTACCACAGGGTGCTAACTCGGTCCTCTTTTAATGATCATTGATGTAAGTAATGCTCGTAGCCATAGAGGTAAAAATATTTATACTTCCACAGTTCCTTTTAAAAATGGGCAGCATTTAAGACCCTAAAGCATTTTCTCAGGCTGGAACTCGGTGTAAAAATATTTACTATTTATAGGAGCGCGTTAAAGCTTCTTGAGCAGCTCCAGTTGGAACTTTCTTTCTCAGTGTCTTTCTTGGAAATTGGAAATATTTTGATATCTAGGAGCAAGAGATCCAGCGTCTGTCTGCAGAGATCAAAAATCTTGAAAACTCCCAGAACCTCAGTCCATCTACACGCCTGGAAGAGCTGCAGGAGGAAAACGCCCGACTCAAGTACCGCCTCAACATCCTGAAGAAGGTGAGTGGCGCTCTGCTGAAAGATGTCCTGAGGCGTTTTAATCTTAACCTGAGAAAAGCACATTGATGAAAAACCATTAAACCTTTCTGTGCTGTCCTCAGAGTCTGCAGGAAGACTCACTGAGTCAACGCGGCAAAGCCATGTTAAACATCAACCAGCGACTTCAGGAGGTCTTCGGCGAGGCCATCCAGGCCTCCTGCCCCGAGCTCGACAACCCGCCACTTTCTATTGCGCCCAGCCAGCAGGCCAAGTTTGGGGACTACCAGTGCAACAGCGCCATGAGCATGTCCCAGGTTAGACCGCCACGCCTGAAAACTTACGAGTTTATGTTTAATGGTTTATAATAATAATAATAATAATAATACATTTTATTTAAATAGCGCCTTTCAAAGCACCCAAGGACACTGTACAACTTATTATGATCTATGGTGGCTTATTATGAATTATTGTGGTTATGGTGGCTTGTTATGAATTATTGTGGCTTATTTTCATTTCTGGTTGCTTATTGTGATTTCTAATAGCTTACTATGATTTTTACAGTTTTAAAAGCTGCAGCTGCATTGAGTCAAATTAGAGGATTGTATTTGAGCAGTGCAGTGAGTCCTGGGGCCTGTTCTTCGTACGTCGCTTACTACATCCAAGATCAAATGACACATCCAAGATCAAATCATCGCGCTAACCGTGAGCTCGCTAATCCGGTTCCCCGAAAACACCTGCTGTTGACGATTACTACAGCTGGATGAAGTAATGCGCGGTCACTGGGTGTCGTAAAAGGGGCTACGCATCGATAGCAGAAACAGTGATCGGCAACCCGCTGATTGGTCGGCGAAAATGTCGAAGGGGCGTGCTCGGTATTTTCCGGCAGCAGAGCAAGAACTCATGAGTGAGGGATTTCAGGAGTTTCAGAGTTTAATTAAAACGCAAGAGAACACTGCAAAGGCTGCAAAAGCAAGGAGAGAGGGCTGGCAGAAAGTTGCTGACAAATCAAACTCGTAGGTAATTTAATAATAATAATAATAATAATGGATTGGGTTTATATAGCGCTTTCCAAGGCACCCAAAGCGCTTTACGATACCACTATTCATTCACTCCCACATTCACACACTGGTGGAGGCAGCTACGGTTGTAGCCAGGCTGCCATATCGTGCCATCGGCCCCTCTGGCCAACACCAGTAGGCGGTAGGGTAGATCTATCATATGACACTATATTGTCCAATATCATATGGCATTATATTATATTATAATATGTTATATTATATCCCCTTTCACATTAGAGCCACAACAGGACCCACAAGAACATGGGAACAAGTAAAAGTGGAATACAGGAGTATTCTACAGAATGGTAATATTTATCTCTTAGATTGCTTTTCGTCTCTTGGCAAGGTAATACTGGCCTGTAATACTCTGTTAGTTTGTTCATAACAGCAACCAAGAAAAGGGCAGAGGAAAAAAAGACAGGTGGTGGTCCTGCACCCCCTCGTCAACAAGTTGGTTAAGTAAATAATACCCTCACGGGAAAATCGATATCTCTCAATGAGCACACTGTCGCGCTGAGCTAAAGGATCCTGTCTATCCCGCAATATACGCTGGATTCTGAGGACTCTCCTTATCAATCTTGCACCTTCCGCAATGGGTTGGTCGCGTATACGGACAGGACATGGCTGCGACAGACTTCCCAAATCCACCTTCGCTTTTATAGCCGTGGTCTCTCATCTTGATTACACGAAGTAATTTACAATTACTACTCTGAAATATGAATTACATCTGTAATAATCACATACATGTAATAGAATGTTAATAGTTCATTTCCCTTTTTTAGGAAATGACCTGTATGTATCTGTGTGACATCAATAAATGGATCAGGTGCTGCATTATCTTTAGTTACATTGATGTTATTTATTTATGGTGAAACAGTGGTGGAATATCGCTGTTGCTTTCGTATAAATGAAGCGGACATACCTGCGTGGCCGCGATCTAATCCTGTTTACATAAAGTAAACCTGCTCCCGAGCAGGTTTACGCTTACGGCTCTGTTGCTATGACAGCAAGTCCCGGATGAGCTTCGGGGAACCGACTGATCCAGGATCACGCGAAATCGTCAACAATCTAATCCAGCTAACTTACTTAGCGAGGTACGAAGAACGGGCCCCTGGTCTCAGCAGGTCAGATTAAAAAGCTTTGCTTCAGACTGTCTCTGGCTGTCGGGTTGCAGATGCTGAAGGCAAAGGGGATAAAGATGAACCCGAGGGAGATCGCAGAGAAGATTATCAAAAATCTTCCAGACAACGAACTCGTCCAGAAAACGGAGGTCGCGGGGCCAGGTAGAGACTCCGCCTTTTAATGATGTCAACACAGACATCACGGCATTCACACAATTATAGTAACAGGAACGCTATTAAGTTCCTGTTTCTCTTTAAACTTTCTTCTTCTTCTACCTTATTATTCTAGTTGCTCCGTTTCTTTGCTGGTTAACTACTCCGACAGTTTTCACCATTCAAATTTTAAACTGTTCAGCTCTTTCTGGTAATGCCAGCTGTGTTGAGCTGTGTTTTAGCTCAGTGAGATGAGCAGGAGGGCTGGTTCCACTCTCGCCCATTGCAGCATGTTTTCAGCAGACAGTTCTGCTTCTTCAGCTGTTTTCGGAAGCCGATTTCCACGACACGGCATTCACACTGCATTTTCGCAGGAAATGCAACTTTTTCTTGTTTAGTTTAGTTTAATTTAATTTAATTTAGAACCTTGTCAAATGTGTACATATTTAAAGAGAAATAATTCTTTGTTTTGTATAAATATTAAAAGATTTAAAACTAGAGTAAATAAACGCCTAAAAAGTGAGTCTAAAAAAAGTTCTCTTTCAGGTTTCATCAACATCTACCTGCAGAAGACATTTGTGTCCAAACAGCTGAGCAACTTGTTGATTAACGGAGTGCAACCCCCACCACTGCCATCCAAGAAGAAGGTCTGTGCACATGCTGAAGTCATTTTCCCGCCATGTTTTTCCTTTTTAGTTAACCTCGGAAGTCTTTGATCCCTTTTTTAACATTTGATTTAATTATTTGTGTCTAATTATCTGGTATTCAACACAGTTTCACGCGCATTTTTTCTACTCTTGGCTCTGTGTGATGTCAAAGAGAGTACCACAGAGGCCCCGCCCACCAGTTTTATTGTTTCGGTCCTTGCCTTTCACAATAAAAGCCTTCCACGAACGCACACAAACAATAACAGTTTATAGAGTGACATCAAAGCAAATTACAGCAGATTTTAGGTTCACATTTTAAATATTTTTTACAAGTTGTGAAAAGGAAAATTACATTTTTTTCTTAATAAATAAAATTTTTTCATAAAACTTGTAGAAATGAGCTTCCTGTGAAGGCAATCTGGACGCAGAGATGAGGTGAGGAGCTCAGTTTAATATAGCAGGAACCAGAAAATGGACAGATTAGATTATTTTATTAATTTATTTATTTCAGTTACAAAAATAAAGAACCACGCTTACTCATTTAATTATTTTGGTGCAGTAAAAGTCACGTTCACATTTATCTGTGTGGAGTTGAAATTATTCATATAAAGTGCGACATAAAAAATGTGTGTATGCTCACAAAAGCAGAGAAGAGAAGGAGGAGGTGGAGGATGTGAATGAGGGAGAATCCAAAATAAGCTTTTTCTATAGAGACAGAAATTAATATTAATGCAACACTGGAAAGAAGAAGATTGCTTTTAAACTGAAGCTGTGACAGGAAGTAAAAACGTGTGTGGTTTAAGGCGGATGTCAAAAAGTTTGATTAAACACACCAAAACGGCACTGATCAAACATAAAATAGGCTTATTATGAACCATGACTCATGCAAAGCTGCTCTGATAGAGTCCAGGAATAAAAACGTGGAGCTGGTTGAGTTCACCTGTGATGGGTTTACCCGTCTCAGCGTCTGCATTTATCAGTTCCTGTGTGTTTGTGTTGCATTCAGGTGGTGGTGGATTTCTCATCTCCAAACATCGCCAAAGAGATGCACGTGGGTCACCTGCGCTCCACCATCATCGGGGACAGCATGTGCCGATTGTTTGAGTTTCTGGGATACGAAGTCCTCAGGTCAGCTTGGCCGCGCTCCTTGTGTCGTAGCTGCGAACGTTAAAAACCTTTCAAGAAATAAAATCTAAAAAGTTAGTTTTTATTTCTGCAGGCTGAACCACGTGGGGGACTGGGGTACCCAGTTTGGGATGCTGATCGCCCACCTGCAGGACATGTTTCCGGACTACCTGACCGTCTCCCCTCCCATCGGTGACCTGCAGGCCTTCTACAAAGTCAGTTCATGCTCATCCCGTCTCTGTGTGTGATCGGGCTGCTTTTGGGAAAATCCCATGTGGGGTTAGGACCCTTTAAGGTTTTTACCTTAAAGGGTAAAAAGGACCCTTTAAGGTTTTTACCCCAAGTGCAGTTTTTTAACCATCATAACTTCGCACTTAGTCCCTATGACCCCAAAGCGCTTTACACTGCATTCAGTCATCCACACATTCACACACTGGTGATGGCAGCTACATTATAGCCACAGCCGGGGCTCGAACCAGCAGCCTTCCGATTACAAGACGAACTGCCAACTCTTGAGCCACGATCGCATGTTCACATGAAACTTTCAGGGCTGAAAAACAGATTTAAGTTCTGTGGAAAAAAAAAAAACGGACTCAAACACAAAAAGATGTTGAAAGAAAGTTGACCTGGGACAGCCACCTGTCCCACATGGTGATGCGAGCCCTGAAAGTTTGCCCAGAATGCACTTTTTGAAGTTTCTGCATTCATGACACTGATCAAATGTTCGGGTACAGACATGAATCTGGTGCAGCTTAGACGTTCTTCAGCCCTGAAGGTTTCATGTCAACGTTTCCTGTAACTGTGAAGGTATTAAAGCTCAGAAATGCTGCAGAAATAAGAAATAAGCCCCAAATTAAACCGACCCGGAGGCTTCTGAACATGTTCAGTGTGAGGGGAAAATGTTCTCGTGGCTTCATTAGATGAACTGGAGTTATTGTGTGGGAGACACGTTTCCTCAGCTTTGACTGTGACAGTGAAACGAGGGAGCTGACAGTCTCTCGTGCTCTCGTTCAGGAGTCAAAGAAGCGCTTTGACACGGACGAGGAGTTTAAGAAGCGGGCGTACCAGTGTGTCGTCAAACTGCAGAGCAAAGAGCCGGAGTTCATCAAAGCCTGGAACCTCATCTGTGACGTGTCCAGGACAGGTACGTCGGGTTTTAGCCTTTCATGCTAACAGGAATGAAACACTCGTCCCTCATTCAGAGCCGCTGGCCTTAAATTGGTCATGTGACACGAGGACGGTTTAACCCGTTGGAGCTCCTCCCCCTCTTTAGAGCAGCCCGTCTACCTGTGACAGGTTTTAATTATTTCTTTTTTTTTTTATTTCTCCAGAGTTTCAGAAAATTTACGACTGCCTGGACATCGAGCTCATCGAGAGAGGAGAGTCGTACTACCAGGACCTGATGGTTGAGGTGGTGAAGGAGTTTGAGAAGAAAGGTCAGTGTGCAGCAGGTCAAAGGTCACGGAGGGCATTTCTGAGCATTTAGGGTTACCAGAAATAGAGCTTATTTGTTCCCTTGATCACACTGATTTTAATAGAAATCTTTATAGAATCAGTTTTTCTTCTTTCAGTGGATAATAAAGTGCAGCCTGTAGTTTCTGAGTGTCACCACCAGGTGGCAGCATTGCCTCATGAATGTTTGGTGCCCTCCTGTTTTTATCTCCTTGTCTTTTTTGGACTGACTGGACCTTCTCATTAAACCACCTCCATCCTTTTAAATCTCCACCTCAGGCCTGATGGAGCTCGACGAGGGTCGTAAGGTCGTCTTCCCCCCAGGGCAGCCCATCCCCCTCACCGTCGTCAAGTCAGACGGGGGCTACACCTACGACACGTCAGACCTCGCGGCCATTCGCCAACGAATCTTTGAAGAGAAGGCCGACATCATCATCTACGTCACTGACAGTGGACAGGTAGGTGGAGACGCGACCACAGAGGGTTTGGATTTAACTCTGAGCTCCGTCTCTTTCCTGAACATGACGTTTGGAGGGTGTGTTTTCCCCTCCAGAGCACGCACTTCCAGGTGGTGTTCGCCGCAGCTCAGCTGATCGGCTGGTACGACCCCAAAGTGACCCGGGTGGAGCACGCTGGCTTTGGAGTGGTGTTGGGGGAGGACAAGTGAGTTCAAAACACGCTCTGACAGTAGAGTTTGTTTTTCTGAGTGCTGTGTGAGGGCCGCAGGTACCCGACTGTTGCCAGGTACGACATCACCGAGTGGAGACACACTGGGGAGGTGGTGCTGAGAAAAGGGGTGGAAAAAAGGGGTGGGGCATTGTCACTGGGGACAAAGTGTGAGTGGGGTTTGAAGCACCTGAGGTGGATCATGTGACGACTCTGAGGTTTAAAAGGACCGCCTCCCCGGGGACAGCCTGCCACTAGTGTTTTAGTGTCGGCCGCTCGCGAAGGCTACGCCATAGTTTCTACATGGATTCAATGCAGAGGTGTACGTGGTTAGGTCCTGCCCTTGGACGACGCCCACTGCGCACTTATAACTCCGCCCCTGACCTCATCCGTGGATGGTTAGGGAAGTCAAAATTCTAAAATAGGGCTCAATTATGAGAGCCCGCCTGATTGGCTGATAAATGAAGAGCCGGGAGGAACGCCCTACAGCCGCGTTATGTAGTTTGTCCACCAGAGGGCGCTCTGCGGCGGTTTTGGAATGCCACAAAGTAAACGAGTAAATGAATAACTACACGTAACAAACACTAAAACAATAAAACTGCTTTTTGGGGTTTAAAAAAAAAAAAAGTGTCCAAAGCCGACTTCAGATCCGAGGTCTCTGCTCGCCAGACGGGCAGACTTCCTGTGTTTCCCGCTGCTCACATAAAGGCTCGTTTTATTTATTTTTTTTTTTTTTCTGCGTCGATGAATCAAACGCAGGATTTTCAGCCACTGCCCCACAAACAGTTTAGTCATTTGCAGCGAATCGCAGAGCCTGCCTTACTCAGCATGTGAGGGGGAGGAGCAAGGGGAGGAGCAAGAGGAGGAGCAAGAGGAGGAGCAAGGGGAGGAGCAAGGGGAGGAGCAAGAGGAGGAGCAAGGGGAGGAGCAAGGGGAGGAGCAAGAGGAGGACAGCAGTGATGAAAAAGTTCACTCAGAGTCTGTGTTGTTATTATTCCTTCCTCCTCTTTCATCTTCTTTACTTGTCTCCTTCCTCCTCCTCTTCCTTTCTTCTCGTTCTTCTTCTGCTTGTTTAATTAAATGTTTCTGTTCTTCTGTTTAACTCCTCCTCTTCCTCCACTTATTTCCTCCTTCAGCAGTGCTCGTTCGCTTCCTTCATTTTCTCCTTCCCATAGCGTCTTCCTCCTTTCTCCATCTTTCCTCTTTATCTTCATTTTTTCTTCGTCTACTCCTCCTCCTTCTCCCTTTCCTCCTATTTTCCTCCTTCTCTTCCACTTATTTCCTCGTTTTCTTTCTTCTGCCGCTGCTTTAACTTTTTCTTTGATTTTTTTTTCCCTTTTCTGGAGCTTCTTCTTGTTCTTCAACATTTTCATTTCACTCTTCCTCCACTGTCTTTATGTCCTCCTGTTCTTTTGTCCTCTCGCTGCTTATATCAAGCCTCCATTTTCTTCCACGCCTCCTCCTCTTGTTTCTTCTTCTTCTTTTATCTATTTGTAGATTCCAAGTCATCACGTTCATAAACTTTAACACCTCAGATATATTTTTCCCGCCGCGTTCCCGTTTTTTCGTCGTGCAGTTTGAGCACCTCGTCTCTGAGCGTTGGGTTTTATCGTGTCGTCGTGTGAGCGATCGCTGCGCTCTGATTGGTGAGCAGATTTGTGATTTGACCGCTTATCTGTCACGTTGTTGTTTATTCCTAATCAATCGACCTGAGAAGAAGCGCCGGGTTCAGGCGGCGGGCTGACGTTACGCTTCGCGGAGGCCATAACTAAGTGCCGCTAAATGCCCCGCGGTAACCTGAGGGGGCGTAAATTGGCCCCACTATGTCTGCACTATGGCAGACTCCATTAGAAATTTATCACGCTGTTCTCATAATCGCTCATCCAGACAATAAGAGCTTAACGCAGCCACGGGGGGAGCCGTTATAGCTGCGAGTAAACAGAGGAGGGAGGGGAGGCGGGGGTTATTAAATTTTTGGCTCGTGCTCGGCTTGTAATGCTTAGCTGATTTGCTTGATTGTACAAAATGTATCGCCCCGAGGCGAGCAGAAGTAATCTAATAGTTTGCTGTCATGATAATTATTGGAGACAGGAAGTGGAACCTCTGCTGGTTCAGGTTGGGGATGTGAAACTGCAGCAGCTCCATTACTGGTTCCCCTGCAGGTGGTTTGTAACCCGGCGTCCTCGCACTGAGCCGCTGTTTCTGCCGTTTCCTCCACAGGAAGAAGTTTAAGACTCGTTCTGGAGACACGGTGAGGCTGATGGACCTGCTGGACGAGGGACTGAAGAGGTCCATGGACAAGCTGAAGGAGAAGGAGCGAGACAAGGTGAGGCTGCAGACGCGGCAGAACAAAAACCTGATGGGAAGTTTAAGAAAATCCTCACACGGCAGCGAGGAGTTCAGGCTCCACACGAGAAACTGGGACGGCCCTCACCAACAGTCCCAGTTAGAGTAACTAACTGGCCAACGAGCATTTCAACTCAGATATAATTTCCACGAGATGACGTAAGCAAGAACATTTCTACGGTGGCCCTGAGAGGTCAAAAGCACTCCAACATAAGAAAAGCGCACAAAGAAATGAAAAGAAAAAAGGTAACACTTCATAACACGGGTGTAATTAAACATAATTTCATTTTATTTTTAATAAATCAATAATCTACCTTTATATTTACCTACAAATACTTGAAAGTAGGCACAACAAGAAGGTAACAGGTCAGATTTTTAAAGAAGACAATATTGAAAATTGGATGTTTTCCTCATCTTACATCGTAAATATGCTTCTCAGGGCCATATTATGGACTGAATTAATCATCAAATGTCTTTTTATTATTATCAGTAAAAATGTTTTGGGCCTTAACTTATTATAAAATAGATACAATAACAACTTGCAGCGTGACCTTAAAACGAGCTGCATGTAACTTTTTCCTCATGATCACTGCTCAAACATAAAGAAACGCCACATTCTTTGGACCCGGGTCGGTCCACAGGCTGCTGGTAACGTCTGAATATTACAGTTTGGTACATAAAAAAAACAAAACAGGTTATCAATGGGAATATCCCATTGGATCTTTAAACAGACCAAACCTGGGGTCCCAGTACAGCCCAGTATGAGGTAACCAGTGTATTCTGAGCAGGAAGAGCCGGTGCTACTTCTAAACGTGTTCCTTTAACGTGTGGTGGAGGTGGAGAGCTCAAAGAGAGCATGAAAAACAGATCAGGTTACAAACCGGAATGATTGTTTTCCTGTTGTTGACTCATCAGCGGACGATCAGTGTGAAATTGACCAATCAGACACAAACGGTTCTGCTCTTGTTTGGATTAATGACTCAAAACAGCCGAGAGGAAAAGTGTTTGCAGAGGTTTGAGCTCACACATGAGCAGAGGAGGATGAAAGGACCACACGGGGCTGAGAGGATGAGAGGGAAGCAGCCGGGCGGTGGCGTTTCAGCCTCAGTGTGTCTGGACGAGATGAGAAAGCTCCCAAGTTTGGCTCTCTGAGCGGGATGAGAGCGGGAAGAATTAATGGCTACTGTAGAGCGAGGTGGTCATTGCTGTAAAATAAGCCTCGTCGGAGCGAATCGAAAGCCGGGCTCGGGGAAGAAATAATGAGCGACTCGCTGGACGGCGTCCCTCGCCGCTCCAAACGTCTGCTTATAAAAGATAAAATATTTGACACAGAATATGGATATAACATCATCGCAATAACAGGAGTTATTCCAGCAGATGTAACCCAGGAGGAAGAATAAAAAAAGACTTCCCGCCATCGATCGAGTTTGAATCAGCAGGACGACTCGTGGTTAAATATTCACCACACACACGTGGAGCTTTAAAAAGACCTCGAGAGGAGAATCGGACGGGAGACGTGAAGCTTGGTGATCAGAGGCTCGATGGGACGAGCGTTTCGCTTCGTTAACTAAAAACATCGACGTTTAGGAGAACACACAGAAAATGTTTATTTTTTCTTTCTTTGTCCTCCCACAGTCCAAAGATGTGCTCGTCAGGCTACCTGGTGATCCTGAACTGAAGTCATGTGACACGTGCGTCTAACGGCTCATATAGCTACGACATCGCTAAAAACAAGCTAACGTTCATCACCATGTGGTCGTGCTTTAGATGCTCCCACTTTTCCTTGTTTCTGAAGTTTTTCCTCGTCTTCTTTTTACTTTCCATCCATTCCCATAGTGAGTCTTCATATTCCCTTCAGATGTATTTATATAGTATACTATGTGTGTTATACTGTAAAGTGTATATAAGAGTCCTCCCCAACAGTAATACAGAGAAAACACCAACAATCATATGACCCCTATGAGCACTTTGGCGACTGTGGGAAGGAAAAACTCCCTTTTAACAGGAAGAAACCTCCAGCAGAACCAGGCTCAGTGAGGGGCGGGGCCATCTCTGTTAGAGCCATTGGGGGTGAGAGGAGGACAAAGACACTGGAAGAGGGACGGAGATTAGTAATAATTAATGATAAAAAGCTGACTGGTGTGTAAACACAGAGGCAAAGTGCATCATGGGAAACCAGAGGTTAGTGGAGGGTAAAAGGGAAGCTGACTGCCTGAGTTTGCTTGAGTTCAGCAGATATTCTGTGTTAAATGGAAGTTTTTGCACAGATAAAGCAGGAAGTTGTGTGTCATAAACTTCCTGACTCTCTGCTGAGCGCCTCTGCGTTTTGACTGATGACCCAGCGATCCCATTTCAGGGCTCAGAGCTCAGACGAATGTCAGACTTCACATTTTTTTTATCTTCGGTGGATTGAGCGTTTGTCAGCGGAGAGTCCTTCGAGTCTTTTGAGTCTTTCGAGCCTCGAGTTGTTTATTTTCCTTTTTCTAAAGTCATTCTTCAGAAAAACAAACTTCTGCCAGCGTGTTTCCCGTCCGGTTTTCCCTCCTCTCTGTTTCCTCAAACCACGCCGCCGCCGCCCGGCCCCGATCCTCCATCACTGGCTCGCCCGGACCTCGTTAAGAGCTGCTTGTTTGGTTGTTTGGAGGTGGGAAGTGTTTCCTGCCTGATTCAACTCAGAAAATACCTGTTTACATCCTTTTCTTCCCTCCCCGGGCCATGTTAGCCGCTCTCTCCGCCTCACACAGCGAGGCTCTCGACGTTCCCGTTACTTTGACTCGCCGTGTCTCACCTGCTGGTGCTGAGGTGTTTCTGTGATGTTAAACTTGCAGGGAGATTTTTATATGTAATTTTTTAAAGAGGAGAAAAACAAGAGAACCTGACCCGGTTAAGTTATTACGTGGAGCACTAGGTGTGGTGCAAGCAGTCGCTGACTTTCAGTTGAACTGCAGCAATTTTAATGCTGAGAAGGTTGCAGGAAGCCGGTGCCAGCTCCCCTGCAGGCCCCTCCGGCCCGGCGCTCCTCGCTCCGTCTGGGTCGGTGCCCACGTCTACCATCTGCTAACCCGGCCTCATTAAAAACAAACCCCAGCCGTGGCCTCCGTGAACCGCAGCCCGCTCTCTAACACTGCTGCTCCTTCATGTTTGTTTTCAGCACTTGTGATGTTTCACACTTTGCTCTCTCCTCATTTTTTGTCTTCTGTGTTTGGTGCTTTTATTTCCTGTTATTTTCTGGCCCTTCCTGTCTCATCCTGCCCCGTGTGTCACACACATCCTGGCCTCTCCGGCCCTGACCTGTCCTTTTGTGGCTGTTAGAAAAGCGCCTTTCAGACCAGACTGTAAGAATCTCTCGCTGCAGGGACCGATTGTTGAGTTTACAGCTCAGTTTTTGGGGGTTTTTTTTAGCTCGTAGTGCAGAGCAGGAACCTTTCTAAGCATGATGGGGCCTCTTCTCCTCATTCTAGCTCCATATTTTTATTTGCGAAGTAGCTTTGCATGATTCACTGTTTAAAATAATCCTTCAACCACTTCAGCCGTTAATTCTTTTTCTCCATCAGGCTGAAGCGCTCGGCAGGCATCAGGCAGTGTTTATGAATTAAATTCAAATTAAAACCACAGGTGCCTCTACAGGTAACCTCAAGGTCAGAGGTCAGGTTTTCTGAAAAAGTCACACAGCTAACGTATGTTCAGCATCGCAAACTGACAAACACTCAGGGAATCTGGGATCGATTAAACTGGTCTGAGAATCTGCTGGATGTAACAGCTCAGCTGATTAGTCGCTTATTTTCAAGGCGCGTACATAAAACGCTAACGTGTCGCCAGGTTGAGTAGAATATTAGTCAAAAACCCATTTGGTCATAAACATCCACCTATAACTCTGCTGGACTCTGAGGGTCTCAGAAAGGTTTATATTTATGATTATTTTAGCATTTCTCATTCCTGGTTCTCCGTTTTGATTGGATATGGTGGATGAGGTCACTAAAGCACCCCGTTAAGCTGTGCGACCTGGTAATCAGGTTTTCTGGACCTAACGACACTAGATCCTCTAAAGATTCTAGTATATGTTTTACTTTATACATTTATTTTTATCTTCACCTTTTAAAACAAGAATTGGGTGCACGAGTTGGAATTTATTTAGGATTTTCTCTAATCTGCACTCTTCAATGGTTGCTCTTCCTCTTACTACATCAAAATAAGATCATCAGTCTTCCTCACTCACGTTTCAAAACAGCAGCTCCACATGTAAGTAAAACTTACTCCAAAGATGTGCATGTAATCTGAGTAAATGTTAATATAAACACATCAAGCCACTTCCTGCTGTGACAAAACAAATTTCCCACGTGTGGGACTAATAAAGGTTATCTTATCTTATCTTATCAGAAAAATGGGTCGGGCCCAGACGCTGGTTTTGGAGAATCACTGCACCCCTTGATCAGGATATCTCATTTAAAAGAAATAATTGTGTATTAGGAGCAAAAAATGGTGATAAATATGTTTAATTTCTGACTAAATACAAAGAGAATTAAAATAAAACTCCTTTCTTTGATAAGACGAGTAATCAGTTGGCTAGTCTTTGTACCAGTTGTCGAGTACTTCTGGCTCCAGCTTATTAAACGTCTGAATGTGTCTTTAAGGCTATTTCTTTTCTCCTACACTCTTAGAGTAGAGGCTTCTCAGTCTTGGATTATAGAGGCTTCCCTTTAAACTCTCAGAGCTCGCTCTGTTCTGCTGTAATTCAATAAAGGATCCAAGATTTTATAAAACATTGAAGGTTTGTCCTTGAATCAGCAGGTCACAGCTACCAGGGGGATGAGATCTATTGTTTCTTTGGAGCCACTCTGAGAGCTCAGCGAAGTAACATACACCTTCTAGTACTAAATAAAAGAACATCAAGCCCCGTTTGAAAGATGGGATTAAGATTCAGGGCAGAATGCAATGAAAGGAGGGGAAGGCAGAGTTTTAAAGATTCATATTTTTATAGAACATTTCGGAAATTTCCACTTCAAACTTTTTCCCCTCGACACTTTTGAATAGATGGGACAAAAATGAGAAAACCTTGTATCTGCTGCGGTAATTTTGAAAACACATTGATGTCTTTTAGAGGCTCTGGAGCAGGAGGGGGATTTGAATTTAGGAATTGGTTCATAAATGGAGTGAAAATGGAAGATTCGGCCGGGAGACAAATGTCTGTGAATGCCAGGATGATTAAAAACACTTACTGCAATCATTTCATAAAATATTTATGTTTACATTTTTATATTCCAGAATCTCAAAGCCCAGAATTGTTCCTCCGCTGGGAATAATTACATAAATTCACCCATTGTAGTTGTTGAAGGTGGAAATATTGATGGAGACCAAAACTGTATTTAATAGCGGGCTGTGAAGATTTATTTACGGCTGTAAGGTTGGTCATCTTAACATGTCCATGGGGACTGACTCACTTTTGGAGGCGGCCTCTAGTGGACATTAGCGGAACTGCAGGTTTTAGTGCTTGATTTGTTTTTCTGTTCAGGAAAAATAAGCGATCGCATGTTCGATGTTGTAAACAGCTGTTCAACCAGAGGTTTACACTCGACCACTCGCTGTTTGACCACTTTGGGTCATAAGCTGATTGCACAGGTTGCGTTGCGAGGCAACCTGTCTACAAACAATCACAGTCAACCTCACTGCAGTCACTCTCAGACTCTTGGATCTAATTTAGAAAAGCAGAGTGACTGCAAAGTAGAGTTTGGCGATTGGATGAATATATCGACTATCGGCGGCCGTTTTTACAAAGGCGATTTATTTATTTGAGTCAGTTTGCTAATAGTGATGGAGCTAATGGAAGCAGTCAAGAGAAGAAACAAAGGTAGTCGTGTTTGAGTACTTTGCTCGCTATACGTCTGCACAAGCGGCACACTGCTTTGGTTACATCCTTAGGTTGACCTCTTTCATCTAGTTTAAAGCCAAAGAAATCCCAAATTGCAAACTTTTATATTTCTTTTTTAGTGCTGTCAGCGTTAGCGCACCATCATCATAACTAATGTGATTAACAACCCGTCTGGAGCACAGAGTCAAAATCCCTGAAATGTCTCTGTCAACACATTTCGGGCAGTTTGTCCAACGTTTCTGCGCTCCAGATGGGTTGAGGGTGTTAAAAATTTTAATGGCGTTAATGGTGATGACCGCGTTAATGCCACATTAATGCGTCAACACTGACAGCACTAATTTTTTGGGGGAAATTAGTTCGTCCATGTTTGGACTTCTTCTGTGTTGTAAATGCACAAATCAGTCCGTGCATGATTACATTGCTCCGCCCATCAAAAGTCTGCGCATGCGTGAATATGCCTCCATCGTCGATTATTGGACTGACGCTTGTTGTAAAATATCGCCCAACCCTATTTCAAACCCTTATGTAGACTGCAGGATATTTTCACAGTTAATTTCCATATTATCTGAAAAAATCAGAAGCTGGACAAATGTCCTCCTGACACATCGGCCGGAAAAGCTTGAACCCGGTCATCTCTGTGCACCTCTGGTCATAGAGCCCGAGTTACGTTACATAACCAGTATTCCCATCATATTTATCTTTGTTTTTTCGAGTTCGATTTTGGTGTTTCAGTCGATCTCAAAATGATTTGAAAGTTCAGTTGATCGTATGTAACAGTGGGAACAGCTGGAGGAGCAGACGAAGGCCAGTTTGTGTAAACGTTGGAAGTTTCCGCAGTGGAAAAGTGGCCATTTGTTCCAAATCTGACCTTAAATCTAACCTGCCCGTTACTCGCAGCCCTGTTTTCACCTGTGCCATTAATCTTTGTCCTGTCACGTCACTTCTTCTATCTGCTGTGTTCTGCTTGACTGCAGTTTTTTTTGTTGTTTTTTAATCACTATCACGAAATCTTCATAATCCTCCTCTTCACTCCCTACGGTATCAAACACGTCACACACAGATTCGAGGGAAGGCTATGACTCAATAAGTCAATTTAATCTCTGCCCGAGGATTGTAAATTGGTTTCATTATTTGGATTAAATTCATCTCACTGGTTTAACTGTTGGAAGCAGAAGGTGAAGCACTGCCTTCAGTAATTACAAGCTGATTAAAACGACACTTATCAGCATTTTTAATGCCATAAAGCACGCCGGGCGAAGGCGGCGATGGGGAGAGATTGTCTGCTTTAATAAAAGAAAACCTTCTTTCTGCAGGTCCTGACTCCAGAGGAGCTCACGAAGGCTCAGAGGGCCGTCGCCTTCGGCTGCATCAAATACGCCGACCTCTCCCACAACCGCAACAACGACTACGTCTTCTCGTTTGATAAGATGCTGGACGACCGAGGCAACACGGCGGCGTATCTCCTCTACGCCTTCACCCGCATCAGGTCAGGGTTCACTACAACTTTTAATACTTAGTTTAGATAAAAAAGATTTAAGAAGTGCACGTGTTCCCGCACACAGTCAGGCACACAAGGATACAAATAGCATATAGATTTAGACGAGTTCTGAAGTTTAGAACAGCCTGGATCTAAACGAGCGTGGACCAATCGGAAGTCCTGATCTGTTATACAGCCCTAAAGGAGCTAATGAAGTGTCGAGTGTTTGCAACCTTACTGAAGTGCACATGAAAACTGAGGTAAATCAAACATGTGTACTCAGGGTTCAAAGTTATTGGCTGACAGGAAAGGTTTGAAAGTCTTAGAGGAATGGATGACGAGTCCCGGCTGAGTACCAGGAGTTCCACATTTAACCTGGGTGGCCCACTCCATCCTGTCTTTGTGCCACCTCAGTCTTCTCCAGCAGTCTTGGCATTTGACGGTCACTGAGACGACCTTAGTCTTGGCTTCACTTTACACCTGAAGATTCAGATTCGGACTAAATCCAGAGAGAGAGTGAAAAGTTGCAGCTTTGCGCCTCTGTTGCAGCTCTTTTCATGCAGCCCATCAAACCCAGTGTAAAATAACGAGCGGCGTTGCTGCTAACAGCCTCTTTTAACAGTAGATTAGTTATGTAGCAATGCAGAAGCCGGTCTGTTTAGTAATCTGTCCATCGGTTATATGAACTATTGCTTGACCCTGAGTTTAGGACACTGAAACTATCCTGAAAGTTAAATCAAGTGCCTCCATTTTTCTCGCCTGTCCTGTACGAGAACCTCCCATCAGCACCAGTATACTTTCATTACTCGTATCAGATCGGCCTCGCCAGACCCTCCGCGATCGTTGTGGCTTGGGATTAGTCTTTGGGGTATTTCCACTCAGTGAGACCCAATTTGTCCTCACCCTTATCCCCTCCATCGACTGAG
>NW_005188570.1:0-6914 GCF_000239375.1 Pundamilia nyererei
AAATAGGTGAATACCAAGCAGGATTTTATCAGGTCATTTGCAGTTTGTTTAGTTTTGTAGTACGTTTGTACAACTTTGTTCCTAATTTGCCTAGCAATGTCCTGAGAAACGGCTTTACTTATAATGCTTTACAAATGAAAGTTGTTGTTGTTTTTTCTTAGTGATACTTTACCTGAGGCATGTAAAGTTTTAAGTCAGTAATGCCATTATTTACAACATTGTGAGACTATGTGACTGTCACAAAAGTTTAAGGCCAAAAATGTAATTTCTTTTCTCTGTTTAGGCCTTTTAAAGGGTTGATTTAGACTTTTAGGGATTGTGCAGCAGCCCTATATTGTTCAAAAAAAGGATTTTGTTCTCATGAGAGAAATAAATGTTGACATATATCACTCTTGCCCTGGTTGTGATTTCAGTAGAAGCCAAGGAGTATTCTAGGAAAAAGGTCTGTTTTAAGGTTTTTTTTGCCTGGATTTAATATCGATTCGGCTCTATTTTAAGATAAGCCAACCTGAATCAAGAAACAAATTAATCATACTTCACTAATATTGAGTAGTTTTTCATAGTATTAGAACTATTTTTCTTGTTGCAGTGCATTCATTTGCTGCAAGTAAGAATTCAAAACATAAAAAAAGACTGTAATTTAGCATATTTAACTTACTTTTGGGACTTGATATCAAGTAATTTTATCTTAAATTGAGCTTTTTAAAACTTATTTTAACCCTCTTCAATTCTCAAATGTGTTCTTTTATTTCTGGATTAAAAACTCTTATTTCAAGATTTCTTATTAAGTAAAATAAACTTGCTGCATGGACAGATAATTTCACTTGTTTTCAGTGCTTTTTGTATCAAATGTAGTATTTCTTTCCTAAATATAGACTAGCCATTTTTGCAGTGTACGCAGTACGAGTTATTGTAACTGACTGTAAAAAGGCAGCACAACGAAAATAAACTCCACCTAAACTTGGTTTATATCTGACCCAGATAGATTGCAGGTCATAACTTCTTACCTGAAGTTCAGTTCACCTGACACTGGGACCGCAACCTGACACTCGGACCGGCGGCCGCCTCGGGCCGGCGGCTGCCTCGGGTCTCTCCTCCTCATCCACCTGCTGGCCTCTGTGGGAGCTCCGCCATAGCCACCACCAAGCAACTGAGTTATTTTTATACATAGGCCAGTATCTGGCCAATCCACCACCTTTCATTGTTTATACCGTTACAAAAAAAAAAAAGAAAAATCACCATCGGCCCACTGGGCAAATGCCCGGTATGCCCGATGGCCAGTCCAGCTATGATCGTGCCATCAGTTAACCCTTCGCATGCCAGCTGTGCCCAGGGTTGCCGACCCCTGCAATAGAATGATGCTGCCGGCGGTAACACACGTTCCAGCAGTGTATTCCAGCCCTAACCCTACCCTTAATCCTAACCATAACCTGTGTGTTTTCCAAAGCGATTCATGATGAGAAAGTAAAATAAATGTACATGTGTAGATTCAGTCCAAATGGTTCTCATGTTTCGTCCTGTTTCCGAACGTGTAACAGAGACGTGTTGGGTGGCTGAAACCATAACATACTGATGATCTGTCACACAGCGCTGTATGTTACGCTTTGGTAGTGAGAAAGTGTTGGGCAACTATATGCCGTATGGCTAAGAGCGGCTGGCCCAGGTTTGAGTCTGCACCCCGGCCTTTTGCCACATGCCTTTCTTTCTTACCATCTGCTTTCCTGTCAGTCTTCACTCTACCTATCCGGTAATGCCAGAAAAAAAGCCAAAAACATAAATAAGATTTCTAGCAACCACAGCTGCAAGTTTGTTTTTGTTTTGTTTTTTGTTTTTTACCATAAACACAAGATGTTTAAAGCAAATTTCTTTATGGATGTTTACTACAAAAAAAGCGTAGCAGGACAGAACGTGTAACAGAGCGTAACAGAAACAGAAAAAAGCCTATCATGTTATCTTATCTTATTTTACTGTAAAGTTAACAGATATTTCATTTGTTTATTTAACAGTTAAGCTATCAGACAACATAAACGTAGATTTAAAAACAAAAATCTCTAGCCTCCTCTATTCAACATAAATAGCTTAAAGCATTGACTCACTTTTATCCTTATAATTCAGAGACAGACTGTAAGGTACTTACATAATAACTCGAGCACGTACAGCAAAGAGTGCCCCATCCTCACATCCAGTCCTGCTGCATGACGAATCTTAAAATGTGTTTCTGATTATAAAATCTGCAGTTTTCTCACACGTCTTCTTAATATAACCTCTCTGTGCTTCCTTGCTATTGCCATGGTCTCATTTCCTGTTCGCTGCAGACATATTGTCTGTCTCAGTCTGTCCCCAGAAATAAAAATGAATCATATCACATCATACTTTGTGGTTATTTTCACATTCTTCAGTATGTCCAGTACCTTTGCATCCACAGTGTGAGCTTGCATGTTGCATGTATGTTGTGGCAAACACCACAGTCCGTTTTTCTCACGGGCCTACACTTCACAGGAACTGCATTGCCTGCCTAAATATCAAATATTAGGCCCTCCATACTGTGCCTCATAAGAGAACTGTAACTTGATGGTCTGATGAGGACTTTCTGACAAGAGGGCCTGGGGACCTGTACAAAATTGAACTCAAGTGCGAGACAGACGTGCAGAGGCGGCTCAGAGTTCTCAAAGCTTTATTTATTTATAAGCTTTATTTAACAAAAGCAGAAGGTTGTAGTTAATGTGGTGAACAAAACTTAGAAACTAGGCGTGGTACTAACACACAACACTATACTTGACGTGGGGGACAAAGTTAGAAACTTGGTGTGGCTAAACATACAACATAATATTTGGCATGAAACGAAAAGTGATGTCATGAGGAGTGTTACACAAGGGGAGACTGGTGGTGTGGAGGTTGCTGGGTCGCACTGATGAGAAAGAGAGGTGAGTCCAAGAGATGAGTAAGCCAACGAAGCTCGAGGACATGGAAGACCAGGTAAGTAGACAGGAATTTAGAATGCAAGCAAGAAGTGCGAGCCTATTACTGACTTGAATGAGTAGACGAACTGGCAGTGAGATGGTAGTGAGGTTCGCCACAAAAAAACCTCCTCTGATTGAGTTCATTCCAGGTGAGCTGCCCAGGTGAGAGGATAGCCAGCCCTGCCCAAAGGCAGATACAGGAAACAAGGATCCAAATAGGCCACAACACCCAGCTGCTCACACAGACCATGACACTTTCTAGCTGCAAGGAACTATAGTAGCAAATTATTAGACTCTAAATTATCACTTTTGTTGTATTCTGTTCCAGTATTACTGTTTTTCAGAGTTCGGCATGATACACTTGTGCTTCAAAAATCAAACATCACCATATTATTATGATAGCTCCAGTGTATTTACAGTATAGGCAGACAGCAGGTGCTATACAATTTACAAAACATAAAATCAGAGGACTGATTCACAGCAGTGAATAGCACAGGGGGATGCCTACCTCAGCCTTATCTTTCCCTTCATACACTATTTTTTATTTTGCCTTTGTTGTTTTTGGAGTAATCCTTGGTGGGGGTAGGCTTTTGAGGCTTCAGGCTTATGAGGGGTTTGCCTTTAAAGACAACAGTTCAGGAGCTAAGTAGGTTAGATGCGTTAGGTGGGACTGTTGAGAGTTTTAGGCTAGGTCCACACTAACGCGTTTTCGTTTGAAAGCGCATCGTTTTCTCTCCATTTTGGTCTCATGTCCACACTGAGACAGCACTATGCTCAAGGAAAATGCAGAGTTTTGAAAACGCTCTCGAAAACGGATACATTTGAAAACAGTGTTTTTGCGTTGCAGTGTGGACAGCAAAAACGCAGACTTTTGAAAACGATGGCGTATTAGTCCTGTGATGCAGTCATGTGACCAATTAAACCAAGATAGCAGAAGGCATTATACAGCAGTTGTGTTGTTTGTGCTTAATTTTGACAGTCCCTTAAAGCTTAATATCAGTTTGTACATGCTTCAGATCGCTTTCCGTCAAATTCTTTAATTCTCACTCGCTTTTGCAACTTTGTACTTTTGTGTTACTCGCAGCAACAGCTCCACCTCGTTGTTAGTCCATTTAAAAAACTCGGTGCTTTTCCTCGACATTTTGCAGCGACATTTCAAAGAGCCGGAAAGTAAATAAACGGCTGACACAAATGAGGCAGGTCGAATCTTCTTGCGTTTCATGCATGCGCAGTACTGGAGCGTAAGCATTTTTGACCGTTTCAATGTGGACACACAACTCTGTGAAAACGACTGAAAACGCTAGTGTGGACACGGAGCATTTTCAGACAAAAATGCTGTTTTCAAATCTATCCAGGCTAGTGAGTGTTATTGTGTTATCAGCTGTCAATTTGTTTATGTCTTTTTTGCATGTTGGATATATCCTTACTTTAGTAGTTTAGCTAGATACCTGGCTATTGAACAAGCACCTGTAGGGAACCACCCCTTGATTGCGTGTTATCTTGCTAGGGAGTTTTGGGGGGGGGTTTGTCTGCTTGAAATGTAGCCATTTCAAGCAGACAAACTCTAGTGTCTGGTCTAGTGTAAAGGGGGATCAATACCCTGCCAGAGTCTTCTAGCTCACCTCTGCTATTGCCAGATCAGACTGTAGCAGTGTTAGTGTCAACAACTGTCGCACAGGTGCTTGAGGACAGGCCAATCACGCTGCCTTGCTTTGATCTGCTGTCGTTGGAGTCCTCATTTGGTTCTAAGCAGGACACTAGCCCGAAACCTCATCTGGCATACCTCCAGGGAGGAGCATGAACAGGAACAGGAGCTTCAGCTGAAAACAGTTGGAGTAGGCCCAACCATATGTTGATTTTGCAAGGGAGAAGAGCACCATTTTTGATCGATGGTGTATGGTGTGTAAAGCTACTGATCTTAATTCAGTGCGTGAGTTGGTGCCTGTCAAAGATTTTACAAATTGCCTACCAGAGCACATTGTGGTGTACCTTAACGAGAAGAAAGGTTTGCTTACTACAGCAGGGTGCCACACTGCCTGTTGAGTTCACCTTTGAGCCATAAGGCCAATTTTATTGAGCATGACCAATGTGACTACGCACGGAAAGCTAGTAGTGCTAGCTGCACACACCCAAAAGGGAGGGGTTCCGGTGTCCAATGCTAGGACAGACAGAAAATATGTTGTTTGTTTTAAGTCTGATCATTTAATAGCAGATTGTGAGGTATATAAACAAAAATAGTCAGCCTCAGTGCCTAGGAAACCAAAAAGGATGGAACTGATTAAAATCGTGTACAGTGGTATATTTCCTTTGGCTGTGTGCCCATGTTTTCCCATTAGTGGGGTGGATTTTATTTTGGTGAACGATATAGCAAGAGAGAAGGTTTAGCCTGCCCCTCAGGTCACTGAAACCCCAAGTTTGGAGCCTGAATCTGATATCCTGATATTCTGTTAATCTGGATGTCACGTTTGCAATAGGAGAAATGTTTCATCACTCATCCAAGTGACTTTTGCAGTCTCAGCTGATTGCAAGTTTCCCCAACCTTATAAACAGTACATTTGCACAATAACTCAAACCAGCCCATTGAGTGAACAATGGGCTGTGAGATCAGTGACCACTGATCAACAACCACTCAATGACCATTCACAAAAAGTTGGGGATTGCCATCTTCGCCATCTTACAATGCTGTGATTGCAGACATTCCCTTTGATCAGTGGTTGTTGATCAATGGTCATGACAATTTGCATATTAATGATCAAGGAACTGACCTCACAGCCCTTTGTTCATTCAGTGGGCTGTCAGGTCCAGAAGAACAGAATCAATCTTTTGGGATTTACTTACCTGGATGATTAAGCATGCAAGACAGGTGTTTTAGATCAGCTCCCAAGCGTTGTTGAGCCAGATGCTGAAATTAAAGTACCTCCTGTTACTGGTGAGGCACCTGTTAGTCTTATCATTAGCTACTAAAGTCATTGCTGTAACTGTCTCTGATTCATTCCCACTCCCTCGTATAGAGGACTGCATTGACAGTATGGGTCCTGCAAAATTTATCACTAAGTTGGATCTGCTAGAGATTACTGGCAGGTTACCATGACCCCCGGAGCCTGTAACATTTCTGCATTTGTCACTCCTGATAATTTTATGCAGTAAATCGTGATAGCATTTGGCATGAAAAACTCTCCTGCTACATTTCAGCGTTTAATACATCTGGTATGTGCATCTGATGATGTGGTGATCTACACAGATGCTTGAGCGGATCGCATATTCATCCTAGAACCAGTGTTTCAGTGGCTTACTCAAGCCTCCTTAACCCTTAATTATGCCAAATGTGAGATTGGTAAAGCAATAGTTACATATCTGGCTAAGCAGGTTGATTTTGGACAGGTTTGTCCAGTGGCGGCAAAAGTCACTGTATTACTGAACTATTCAGTTCCATCCAGTTTGTCTTGTTTTTTTGACCGGATGTACAACCAGAACCAGCGACTGATGTGTTGGGTGTTGTTGGGACAGGATTAACACCTTGTGATCAAATATAAGAAAAGCTTCACTGCCTCCAAACACATTCTCCTTTTTTCCTTTCTCTTCCACTAACAGTAGGACAGTTATCACCAACACCCTGTTGGCTAACTGCACCGAAGGTGGTCGGTCCAGGAAATCTCATTCTTGACGATCTGCATGTTTGATTTGCAAAGATTTTCCATTGAACACCCTTCCTGATGCAAAACTCCATCTTTACCAGGGCTTGCCATATAAAGTTATTCCTGAAAGGCTGAGTGTTCAGAGCACTGTACCAATTCATAAGAGGTTGACTGGAAGACAAAATTGTAAAAAGAAAATGTGCACAAGTAACAGCGATGACTGATGCTCTGCTGCTTCTCCAACCAGCCTTGAGCCTTGGTTGCATAAGTTAAGATATTAAGACCTAGAGCTGGGCGATAGAACGATAACGATATGTAT
>NW_005188570.1:8108-17496 GCF_000239375.1 Pundamilia nyererei
ACATTTTACTTGTGAGCAACGGCACATTTAAATCTTACAAATATAGTTATTTGGCTTATATCGTGATAGATATCGTTATCGCCTGAAATGAAAAAAACATATCGTGATATGAAAAAATCTTATATCGCCCAGCTCTATTAAGACCCTAGAGTATGGAGGGCGACTTTTGGCAGAATGAGTGAAGACCCACAAAATCTGTGATGACTGAAATCCAGTGTGACACTTCTGCATGCATTGATTTGGGGTGCCATACCATCTGATTGTCATTGTCCCACTGTCTTTTATTAAGTCCAGAGTCAATGCACCTGACTTGTCTACCATCTACTGGCTTTATGGCTATGCTAATTTCCTTTTCCAGTTGTACTTAGCACCTGCTCACAGTGCCAGACCTACTAACAAATGGTTTGCTGCTCATATTTTTACTGTGTTTGGCCAGCCAACTCACCTGCACTGAACCCTGCAGAGAATCTATGTTGTACTGTAAAGTGTTATAGTTCTCCTGTGGCTCTTTTATCCTTATACTGTGGCTCCCCATGGCTTGGGAAAATAAATTATAAGTATTTAGTTAAAGTGTATTATATTTGTGATAGTTCTTTTTTTTAACTTATAGTTCTAAACTGGAAGATTATTGTGATCTTCAAATATTAAAATAACATTATGTTTTATTATTTTGCATCACGCAAAATAAGCGTCACACTTGTGGAAGCCAGTATATACCTGCCAAAAGCTGTGCATTTATCGAGACTTTCAGCCCCAGGTAGGCCAAGTATGGAGTAATTTAAGAAAATAAAAATATCTGAAGAAAATAAAATATTTAATGGGCATATTCATTTGCATTTAGTTCTGACAAGAGCAGCCTACCAGCATGCCTAATTTGTGGATTGTTGATCTTCGGATCCACATATGTATGTGAGCAGCTGTTCTCCACCGTGAACTATGTTAAAAACAAACAAGCCTCGCAGACGACAGCTTACAGTCTTAAAGATGACAGTGACTTTGTACAGCTCCGATTTGCAGATGCTCTGCGCAGAGGTTCAGGACCAGAAGTCCTATTGTAAACCCGACGATGTTTGCATGAAAATGGTTTTCAGCAACTCTTTATTGACCACTTTTCACACACGGTTGCTTTAAGGCCAGGCGTGATTGCAGATGTTCCTCAGGTGTGTCCACCTCCCCTGCAGAGGGTTAAGAGCTCACAATGTTCGCAATGTGTTTATTGCATAAATAAAAACTTTATTTACTCTGTAGAGCTTCATGGATTTCATAAGCAACACACTTTATACAAAGCATAAACGTAAAAAAAAATCAACAACAACAATATATACAGTGTTATTTTCATTTTCAAAAAGTATTGTCAAGTGTCCACTAACTAAACTAAACTTTTATTTGTTTTAGCGCTTTGGTCATTTTTGGAATATTTGTGTGTTAATACAAAATGTTCACTCTCTTTGTACAGTTTCTGTTCTCTCGTTTACTTTTGTTTCTCACTGTTCAAAAGTCCAGTTTGGCCTCTGGGTGGTGCTATACATTCAGATTTTTTGGTTTCTGCAACACACTGTAAACTGTGTCGACCTGTGTGGGCCGTTGTTGTGCCTCCTCCACTGTGGCAGTCTCTGAAGTATTTTGTGTGTTGTTGCCAGCAGAAGAGCTTTTCACTCCTGGAAGAGTGTAGATGGTATCTATTGTGTAGCTTGCCATGGAGTTAATTTGCTCTCCTGGGCTGTTGGTCTGGCTGTACTGAAGGATGTCTGCGTTCTCATAAGCAGGGTCAGCATCACTTGATGAAGATGCAGTAGAGGATCTAGACTGAGATGATGGCAGAGTACTAATGGGCTGGCTTTGTATTGAGCGGATAGTATTTGTTGGAGCCTGTAAATAATGAAGTCAAATATTCAGTCACATTATGACACCACATAACTGTGGCACTGCACAAGTTATATAATATAAAATATACACAGATATAAATCTGTTAGTGAATGCAGCTTACCTGGTAGGATTTCCATTTTGTTGAAAATAATCTTTTAACTAAAAAGAGAGAAACTGTTATGAAGACGCAGGCGAGTAAAACACAAACAATAATAAATGCAAGCGCTCTCGTTGGTGGAGGGTGTTGTGTTTCCTCTCTATTATCAGGATTAGAGTCATTGAAACCTGCAGACACAAAAACACAACTTTATTGAGCAATATTTTTCTTTTCAGACATTAAAAAATTAATAATTTTATGACAAGAAACAACACTGTACATATATAAATAACAGGGGAAATATCAAGAAAGGTGGAAGAAAATATTGCATTTTATTTAATGTGAAAAGAATCAACAGCATGTTATTTATAATTAATATTTCATACTTACACAGTGTTAAGTTTTCAGAAGCTTTATTTGTGCTAACATTGTTGTTGCCTCTGCAGACCACAGCTCTGTTCTCAGTTAAGATGGTGATGTTGACCTTACTGAATGATTTCTGTGATCTTCTGCAGCCGTCTTTATCACAAACAGACCAAAGCCAATGATCCTGAATGGAGCAGTTTACTGTGATATTGCAGCGTCCAGCAGACTGGTTGGAGCCAAGCTTTGACATTATAATGACAGGTCTGGGAACCACATCTGTGACATGGAGCCAAACAGATAAATTAATGATTTAATGCAAAAACGAGAACTAACAATGACCTGGATGATTCTAAAATTGTAGGATATATGATGTTGTGATTAAAGACAAGAACTGATTCTGTTTTTCTTTCAGTCACAAGTAAATTTAAAAGCTTTAAAAAAATTTGAATTTTAAATTTAGTAAGACAAATGCTACTAAATCCAGAAAAATATAATATGTAAAACAGATTCATGGCTAGAGGCTAAAGACAAAGTTCTGCTTATAACTTACCTTGAACAATGACTTGATGCTTCTCTGACACTGTAGTATAGTTAAAGCGGTATGAGAGTTCATATATCCCAGTGTCTGTATCAGCCAGGTTATTAATACACAAGGAGAGGTTCCCAGCACTATAAACCACTCTGTCTTTGTATTTTGGGTTGATTTCTGTATCATCAGCAATAAATATCATGTTATATTTCCATTCACCACGTTTATATGGTGGCGGTTTCCTGACATTCAGACACACTGAGCTGTTTTTCAGTCGATAATATGTCGCTGTTGGGTCCTCTGCCATGAGACCTAAGAGGAAACCGTGCAGCAAAAGTATTAAAACACATTATTACACTTTAAAATCACACCATAAATACAATACATATATTGAAGTAAGTGTATGATAAAGGAAAACACTTTGATATATTTCAGCGGGTTTTTAATAGCACGTTAGGCTGAGAGTAATAATTTTTACATTTAATTTCACTTATTAAACTTTTATTCATTCTTTACAGTGACAGTCATTTCCCCAATGAAATCTCTGATACATATCTTTAAAAAATGATTTGATAAATTAACATTAGGTTAAGTTTGGCATTAGTTATGCAAAAAACACAAACATTTTCATTCAGCTTACCTGTAACAATCCAAAAACTCAGAAGCAGAATCATTTTTAATCCACACAAATTTATCTGAATGTAAGAAAAGTGGAATTCATAAACAGGAAATCTGCTGTGCATGGTTTCTCTGCTGTAGCCAGCTATGAATGCAGCAAATATGGCAGGTGTCAGAGAGAAAAAGAAACGCTTCAAAGCCCAGGAAGCGATGCATCATCTGCTGGATCAGAGAAAGAAAAAAAAATCTGCCAAATGCAGCTAAACTACACTTCAGTTAATTAATGATAAACCGGACATTTCTGTTCATTCATAAATGCTATGATTAAAATACAAGAGGTGACGAAGATATTAGGGTAGACGTGTGTGTCCCTGTGTGTGTGTGTGTGTGTGTGTGTGTGTGTGTGTGTGTGTGTGTGTGGTGCTGTAAAGACTTTAGCCTGTTGCAAATAAATCCTAATATTTAAGGTTAAACAAGAAGACATCAGGGTTAGCGTGTGGAAAATAAGAGAGAGCAATGGTATGAAGGAAACAGATGCATACGTATGTGTGGTTTTTGTATGAAGTCTGTGTGCAAATGTGTCTGTGGTTGTTAGCATACTAGCACAGAAACATTTTACATTATGGTTAGAGCCGGAAGCAGCAAGTTTTCACATTGAAGGAATTGATCTCTTATCAGATGCTGGTAACATTTATTTGGCATCTAAAACTTATGATTTTAAACATTTTGCATTGTGAATTAAATACACATTTTACAAACTCATTGTTCCTGCTAAAGTGCACTATAAAGTTCACAGAGAAGAACCAGGCAAATATAAGATGAAGGACAAAAATGCCTATACTACTGTAGTACCAATTTATTGTGGTATACACTGTATATATACTATGGTAAGTAGGGATGGGTACCGGTATCCGGTGCCATAATGGCACCGGTTCTGACATAAACGGTAGTAACCAGACCGAAAAGCAGCGCACATTTCGGTGCTTTATTTCAGTGCTTTTTTTTTGTCTGAGATGTCACACACTTTGGATTCCAGCCAATCATTTTACCTTTCCAAGGATAGTAGGCGGGCCCATGTACGTACGTTCTTTTAGAGCAGAGCTACAGATTAAAAATGCCCAAGGCGAAGCGGTCAAAAGTCTGGCTGTACTTCATAGCAAAAGATGCAAACTCAGCAGCCTGCAACAAGTGCTTTAAGGTGATACTGTGCAAAGGAGGTAACACCTCGAATCTGATGAAACACCTGGCGTATAGCATTTTGTTAAAAGCCGAGAAATGCGCCGTATTTGATAGCTTGCTGCGAGACTTCACACCGAGCACATCTACTGCGGGTGGGTTACCTGTTATCTGACCCGGAGTTAGCAACATCCCCCAAAAACCCGAAGAGGAGAGTCCTGGCTCCTAGCCCTGCCAGTGTAGCAGAAATGATGAGGATGATGATGCAGCAGCAGCCGTTCTTCTCTGCGTGAGTAGCTTAATATTGTCCGTGTGTAATTTACGTTGAGTAGGCTAACCACGTTGTTAAATTAATGCATGTAAGGTGAACTAGCAAACAGTCATAGTTAAATGCGGCTGTCTTCTTGTTTGATGGCAGATACTCCCTTCACCCTGGCCAAAAAGGCTAAAATGACCAAAGAAAAAGTGGGAAACAGCTAAACATGAGAGGTTTTGGACAAAGTTTGTGTTTTTTCCATTGTTTAAGCACTGCTTCCAGCCAAGAGTGATACCATATATGCCCCATATCTGCAGAAAAGGCTAACATTGTTATCTTTTTACAAAAAACAGCTGAACATGAGAGGTTTTTGGACCAATTTTGTGTTCTCCATTCTTTAAGCACCGGTTTAAGCACCGTTTAAGCTTCACGCTGAGAAGAAGCACTACAGGTTTCATGTTTGCTTTGAGAGTGTTGATGGAGATATGGTCAGAAGGAGAGCCTTTGAGGAAATGAGAAAGCATATGTTAGGGTGCAAAGAGTGACTGTGGTACTGCAAGAGGAAGAAATGAGTGGCTGTGAAATGTGAGGGTGGTGTAGGACATTGTATCTGTAGTGAGAGTAGAGTAGTAGAGGGTGGAAGAGAGCCTGGAGAGGTGGAGGTATGCCCTGGAGAGAAAAGGAATGAAAGTCATTAGAAGCGAGACAGAATAGAACTCTGTCCATTACGTTGGATGGATCGAAGGATGGATAAGGATGAGTTTCAAGGGTGATTTCTGACAGAAAGATAGCAGCAAGAGTGAGAGAGAAGGTTTACATGATGGTAGTGAGACCTGCAGTGGCTGGAGGTGGAGCTGGAGATGTCCGGATTTTAATTGTGAGTGACCAGAATGGACAAGATTAGAAATGAGTACATCTGAGGAACAGCTCAAGCTGAGCAGTTTGGACATGCTGAGATGGTCTGGACATGTGCAGCAGAGGGATAGTGGACATACTGGACAAAGGAGTTTAAGGATGTGGTGAAGGAGGACATGCAGATTGTTAACGTGAGGTGGAGGCAGATGATCTGCTGTCACAACCCTAAAAGGAAGCAGATGAAAGGAGAAGATGACCTTTCATCTTCTCCTCTCACGGTCAGCGGTTTGAGCTTTTGTGAGTTTGTAATTCTTTTGGGTTGGAAAAGCATTTTATGTTCACACTCTATGTCTCGCCCTTTCGTGTCTTGCCTCTGTGTTTTAATGTTTGTCTCTGGTCTTTCGTCTCTTGCATATGTAGGTTAACTTCCCTTGTCTCATTAAACCTGATTTGCTACAGCTCTCCTCCCACTTGTTTCCTCTCCCCTCTATACCTGGGCTGTATTTATTGTCTCTCCTTGTTGTGTCCTCCTTCAATGCTGTGTGTTCCTCTGCGCTGTGTTTCCTAATTATTTTTCTCATGTATATGTTTTTGTTCTGCTTTGATTGATTGATTGATTGATTGATTGATTGATTGATTGATTGATTGATTGATTGATTGATATTGAAATGATTTTAATCACTCTCTTAAAAGAAGTCAAGAACCCAAACGAGGCCAGATATGGACCCAGGAGACAAAATTCAGCTTTTATTGCTGCTAACCACAGGAGAAAACTGTTGAATTGTGTTATTGGCTGATTGTGGCTTTAAATTAGACAATTAGGCTTTAAATTAGTTTGCAGCGCACAGTAACCAGGAAATTCTAGTTTCGCAACACAAGTATGTAGCAGTCAGCCACAAAAAACTCTGTACAGGTGTTACAGTTTGTTTTCAGCAACACAAATGAGGACGTAGAATAAAGACATTCACGTTACAAAGGAGCTAACAGGGCCTTTTACTTCTGCTAGTTCATTAGCTAACTCACGTTGGTAAAACTCCCTCTATGTTCATGTTCTCAGTTAAGCTGGTTTGCTTACCTTGTTCTATTTAGGCCATAGTGTCCTCTTCAAGCCATCACTCATACCCTCAGCCGCACACATTCTCTGGACGCTGGTCTCTATGACAAGATTCACTCTACCTCCACTCAGTGCTCCACCATCCAAGAATGATGTCTCCACCGCACATACCTGCCTGACCTCCGGTCTATGGAAAATCAAGGAATTGTGTGCAGAAAAAGTGGCACTTACTCACCTTCCTAGACACCACCCAGACCATCACCTCTCCCCTCAGAGCCTCACGCACCCCGCCTGCCCAAGTAAGCCACTCAAACCCTGTAATCACCATTTTCCTCTGATTCAGCCTCCCTCGCTGCCCTTCTGTTCTCCTTTGTTTAGAGTTATGGGACATATATCTCCCCCGTGTTCCAAGTTAACTTTAGTGTTTGTAATAAAGCTTGTTAGAAATCCATCTAAAGTTTCTGTGTTTGGTCTGTGCTTGAGTGCATATTCATGTACTGGCCTTCAGGCCCCCTTAAAAATTAGCAAGTGTAATGTTAGAGTGAATTATTAAATGTTGCCATTATTGTAATTAAATTTGTAAACCTTGCCTTGAACTGCATGTTTAGATATTCTTCTGTTCTCCTCCCCTACACATCTAGGATGTGGGGGAAGCAATTAGTTATAGTGTTTAACTGCAGGTACATCTATGTGAAGGTTCTCTGTCCTTATTTAGTGAGGATGTTTACTTCTTGCCATTTATGGCCTCACCTGTGCTTGTGTATGTTGAGACCATTAAATGAATTAAGCCATATACAGTGTCAGGGGAGATGACCCTTTTTATGACCAGGGATATTGTTAAAACGGTTGTAACCAGGAAGTCACACACACAGAGACACACACACACATGTGCTCACACATGCATGCACACAGACACAGAGTTTTAACCTTTTGTGACCACATGGGTGTTACAGTGGGTGGTGCTTGTATTCACTGAATAAAAGGCTGCAGGGAAGGCTGTTCTTTGAAGTTGGCTGGGAAACAGGTGAGGAGCATTCATCTCCAAGAGCGCAGACCCAACATGTAACATTAGTCTCATGTATCTGTGAGCCGGCCTGGGTCTCTACACTGTAGCTTACTTTTGATATTCCCTTGTTGATGCTCATAATAAATATATTAATTGTATAATTAAACCTAAAGATGAGCATATCATTTGAAATGCTACAGTTTCACTTTAGTTAGTGAAGTAAAATCACTTGCGTTTAGTGGTAAATTAATATGTAGCACTGATAAAGTGGTGTTCATTACTGTTCAATCACTAGGTTACTAATACTGAATGAAACAGGATAATTAAACACTCTGGTGAGTCCACACACACTCATTCCCAAACATTCTGAAAATACAACCCTTGCTGCAGCCCTGAGTCTTAGCTGGGGTGCATTGTGGCCTAAATTGAATGGTCACTTCACTCATAAACAAGCCATAAAATAAAAGGCACATGCAAATATCAGTACTCGTGGCTCCTGATAGTTTAAAAGGTGAACATTTGCCTGTTTAAATCATAAGAACTGTCACTATACAGAAATGTGCTTCTGAATGTGGACGATGTGTCTTCTGACTTTGTAATGCAGTTGTGCTTGTGTTGAGTGATGTAAACAACCAATCGATCTACACTCTTCAAACATCAAAATTGATCATTTGATTTTGTTAATGACACAGCACAGGTGAGTTTTCCCACCTTCTCCTCTTTGTAACTTCACACGATCTTTCTGTTTTCATATTTTGGACATGATTTTGGAGTCCACCTTCGCTGTAGCAATTGACCGCAAAATAAAGCTACCGCAAATATACAACTCTACATCCGGTCTTAAAACAGGAAGTCAGCATTTTCTCATGAACAAGGTCTATTGGTTTTGAAAAAACCCTCTCAGACTCCTAATTACCTCTTGGTAGGTTAAAACAGCTCCACACACCAGGTGACTGGTCAGCCATGAAAATAACAGCGTGCTGCTTGTCTACAGACTCAAATGTCCACATGATAGCAGTAGCTGGTCTTTCCACAAACTCACACACACAGTGGACACCACACCTACCCGCCAAATCCCACCCTTCTACCTGAAAGTCTCACCAGATTAGCAAGCGCCACCAGAGCTTTAGAACATGCCAAATAAAATAAATGAAATAATAAAATGTAAATAAGTAGGCTGAGTGTAAGCAACACACATTATACATATACATATTTATATTCCGAAACTCTTCCACTTAAAGTGTAAAAAATACAACTAGATAATAAGATGGAAGTCAAAGTCTAGCAAAAGCTGATTGTTAGCAAACATAAAATTAATATTTGAATTGACTGATCAGCTAAATTTAGCAGTAATATTGTATTTGTGGTAAAGCAGTTTATAGCATTATGATTATTATTAGTTTTGCACTTTTGGATAGTTTTGTGAAATATTAATTTAGTCCAAATTTATACAGAAGTAATGGCCCCATTATTCATTAATGGAATATGAGCTATTGGTGCTTTGAGCTAATTCAGATTTCAGAACTTTATTTGCGGTGTGATCAGGATGGTTGGAGGCTGAATAT
>NW_005188571.1:0-1192 GCF_000239375.1 Pundamilia nyererei
AATTAATTAAATGTGTCAATAATTAATTAATTAAATGTGTCAATAATTAATTAAAATGTGAAATACATAAATAATTAATTAAATGTGTCATAACTATTTATTTAATTAATTAATTCCAATTTTAATTAATTATTGACACATTTAATTAATTAATTATTGACACATTTAATTAATTCATTATGGCAGTCCTGGCGTTCCATACAACTACAGCATCCTGCTATGCGATTGCATTTGTCCCTAACCATCAGGAACCCTCATGCTGACTTTCATAGAGTGAAAAAAAGTTCGCCTTCATCCTCCAGCTTCACTGTGTTTATGTTATGCTAACATAGCTGTGTTGCTAGCACATAATTAAGTACCAGCTAGTCCAACTTCAGTAACCCTACAAACATCATTGCTTTTTAGTTTTCTGTCTTCATCATTTCTGAAGTGATAGCAGAGCTGTATGTTTTAATTTTTTCAGAAATCCCTCAGTCGGAACATGCTATTTAATCTTTGAAATTTTGGGGGAGATTTCCCACGTACCACTAGAGGGAGCCCACATATCACAAGTTGTATGCATACCACACTTTTAGATTGTCTGTTCTAGAGTATTTAAAAGTAGAATGGGAGGCAGAGCCTTTAGTTTTCAGGCCCCTCTTCTGTGGAACCAGCTTCCAGTTTGGATTCGGGAGACAGACACTATCTCTACTTTTAATATTAGGCTTAAAACCTTCCTTTTTGCTAAAGCATATTGTTAGGGCTGGACCAGGTGACCCTGAATCCTCCCATACTTATGCTGCAATAGATTCCCATGATGTACTGAATGTTTCTTCTTCACTCAATACACCTCTCTGCTATTCAATTATTAATTATTATTAATTTCTGGCTGTCTTACCCCAACTAGCCGCCCCTCCCTGAGCCTCGTTCTGTTTGAGGTGTCTTCTGTTCAAAGGGATATTTTCCTTGCCACTGTTGTCAAAAATGCTGATAGGGGGCCATATGATTGTTTGTTTTTCTGTTTTCCTGTATTATTGTACTGTGCAGCCTTTACCTCACGCTATAAAGTATCTCGAGGCAACTTTTTTGTGATCTGACGCTATATAAATAAATAAAATTGCATTGAATTACAGTGGGGCAAAAAAGTATTTAGTCAGCCACCGATTGTGCAAGTTCCCCCACTTAAAATGATGACAGAGGTCAGTAATTTGCA
>NW_005188571.1:2639-5432 GCF_000239375.1 Pundamilia nyererei
GTGGGGGAACTTGCACAATCGGTGGCTGACTAAATACTTTTTTGCCCCACTGTATTTCAGTGTTCGAGTTTATGTACTTTGAAAATGTTCTGTACAGTTGAGTCTTAATGCATATTTAAAAAGTTAAAAAGTTAAATATTAAATGTATATTGTTTTAAAGCTAGTATTATTCCAGTGGTACTACACAGGAAAATATAATGTTTCATTTCAAGTAAAATCTACATACCACTTATGTCAGCAGAAATATATTTGTTAATGCTTTTTCCTCTTCAGGTATGACTTCAGTGCCCTGTATGCTACAGACACTGATTCTCAAACTGATTCTCATGTAGAGATAAGTTGTTACAGTATAATTACTGCCATTGATTCTGTCCTTACTGTATACTGAGGAGAATACATAGTATGGACAGCAAGCTAAACACTTGTCCAATAAAAGTCCTGAGACAGTAGCAAAGGTCGAGGTAGTTTACTGGACATTTTTGTGAAAATCAAAACATGGATAAAACAAAAGGAAATAAATCATAATGTGACAGTGGGGTTACATAAATTATGGATTAACATAAATTTACAACAGTTGCACACCCCATTCAGTATATAGTCAAGTGAAGCAACTCTGCAAGGTTTGAAAGGCAGTTAACAATGTCATAGGTATTTCTGACTTACCATGTTGTTAAAACTAAATGAGTGTAATGACAAACTAATATGAAATCAAATACATTTTTTACAGGTAGTGACTGAGTCAGATGTTTCTTCCCTTTGATCTATGAAGCTCTATTAAAATTTAATGGTGACTGTTTAGTCTGTTATTTCATTTTAATCATTTCAAAAGCTGGTCATACATTTCTTGTTCATTGTCTTAATCATGTCTTTGATTAAAAGAAAACATAGTATTTACAATATACTGTAACTGTAAAAGTTAATTTCCTTAGACATCTTGTGATCTATTGAACCAGTTGATTGACATTTTATCGATCAGTCATCAACATCATTAAAACTATATTTTTAAGTACTTGTTAAATATCAAAATATTGTTTAGTGAACATTGAAACAACCATTTAATAAGATGTTGATGTACAAAATCTTGATGTACACTTTATGCTGTAGCTTTCAATAACTAAAGACACATCTGTGCATAGTTCTGCTTTGTCAATAGTTTTACTAGTTTCTTTACTCAATAAAAGAATGAGTCAACCACCACTTTCTTTGAACCAATAGAAAGCTGGTGCTCAGAGGAAGAGGGCGGGCTTTACTTGGTGTCAGTGACAGAAATGAAAAAAAGCTCAAATGAGTGAGAAGGACGATGAAGGAAACATCTGTGCTGTGTCTGCTCTGTAAGTAGAATCTCTGTGTTTGTTTGAATTCTTGTACTTTGACTGTCTGCTCTCCTGATAACTGATGATGGAGGAGAAGACATAAAAAACAAATCAGGCTGAATTCAAGTTCAAACACCACGAGGACCAACTGCAGGTCTGAACTGACTCTTTATCTTTGCTCAGGAGTCGAGGAAACACAGCAGGCAGAGAAAAGATCAAATCATTCACTCATTATATCAACACAGCTGCACAGTGGACACATGACTTTTTATGGTTACTTAAAATCAGTGGGTATTTTCTATGTACTCACAGTGTAGTCTGTGCACCAAAAATGAATTATTATTTAAGTTTTTACTGTTAAAATATTTTTTTGTCATTTTCAGATCTGCTTTTTCAATATACATGCCAATCTATCCGGTCTTTAAGTATGACGTCACTAGCCATGTCTGGGCCCAAACTCCTCTGCAGGTCCCTAAGTCAAATGATCACTGCACTATTACTCAGAGTTAAAAAAACTGTCTAAATTCTTTCACCTGTAATAAAATAATCAGTGTTGCTGCTGTACTAGGTGTGAAAATTAAGTTTAACATCCAGGGATCCATGAAAATGGAATTTATGAATTTTAACAGAGTTAGAAGTTAGCAGGGAGTTAGCTCGCTAGCTACCATCTGAATATAATATATCATGTTCTGACTGAGGGATTTCTGAAACAAATTCAAACGTACAGCTCTCCTATCACTTCCAACATAAATGAAGACAGGAAATTATACAGCAGTGACGTTTGTAGGGTTACTGAATTTGAGCTAGCTGGTATATAATGATGTGCTACTTGATTGCTAGCTTTACAAAGCTATGTTAGCAAAACATAAACAGTGGCTGATGCCCTCAGACATTGGTGTGTTGGTGGTTCTTGTCGACTGGGGCTGGGCACTCATGTATGTACCGGCTCACTCCTGGTGGTCGATTGGCGGGGCCTGGCGCCTGTGGCCCGGCTGGGCCCCTCCGGGGTGGGATGCCCTCTGGCCTCTGGGCCTGAAGCTCGGTCCTCTGTGGCACAGCTGGCTGCCGGCAGAGCCCGCGGGCACGCCACTGCAACCCCCTCTGGCCCCTGCTCCATAGCTGCTGGGTGACCTCTCGTTTGGGGCTCTACTCAGCTCTTCCTAGCAGGGTGGCACGGTTCCCCCCCTTTGGTGGTCCACCTCGGGTCCTTGTACTCTGGGGCCTCTGGATGTCTGGGGCCTGGATCTACTCCATACCTGCTTCATGCCCTGGCGGACGGGGCTATGGCTCCCCACACTCCCTAGCAGATCGTTACATGGAGAAACCTTTCTCTTCTGTTTTTTTTTCTCCATACAGGTGATCCAGGCGTTTTGTTTGTTTTTCTTTCTTCCCCCCCTTCTCACCTTCTCTTCTCCCCTTTGGTTTTCTTTCTCTCCCTCTCTTTCTTTCATTCTTTCTCCCTGTCCTATCCCCCAGTCAT
>NW_005188571.1:6411-13823 GCF_000239375.1 Pundamilia nyererei
CACCCAGTTTCACACCTTGGCTCAGGCGATTAGAGGATCATCAGGGGGTCCTTTTGTCCCTCTGTGGGGGGAAACTCCCACTAGGTTTAAATCTGGGACTCTCCACCATTTGACCTTAGAACTGAAGAAGCTTCTCGGATGAGAGGTGAAACGTCTTCAAGTAACTTAAAGAAGGCCAGACGCTTCCCCCCCACCCCCACACCCCAAGCTCCTTAGACTAAATAGAACAAGATACAAAGCAATAAAACATGTTAAAAACACAACAGCTTTATTAAATGCAGAGTACTTCGAGCCCGGAAGAAGGATTCATCATGTCATCACTTAAAGACCGGATAGCTAGAGGAAACTGAATATTGTTGAGCTCTTCCAATTGTTTTTGTTCATCATTAAACACTGTCTTGATGCATGCTAAATCATCCAGATAAGTAAATCCAAAAAAAGTTTGTGTTCATCTGGACGTAGTGTTTTCAGTGGGAGAAATGTTTTGTCACTCATCCAAGTGACTTCTTCAGTCTTAGCTGACTGCAGGTTTCCCCAATCTTATTAACTGTACATTTGCACAATGACTGAAACCAGCCCACTGAAGGAACAATGGGCTGGGAGGTTAGTTCCTTGATCACTAAACTTATGCATAAAAATCAGTATTTGGAACCTGGGTCTGATAGACCCGGGGTCCATGCGTATAATATATTAAATTATATGTGTTTTTGCTGCACTGTGCTGCTGTTCCCGGTGTTTCCATGCCTGTATGTAGAGGCAGGTTTGTGTGGGTTAATGTTGTCCTGGTGATTGCTCAACACTCACTGATCAATGGCCATGAGCACCATTCACAGAGAGTTGGGGAATGGCTGCAATCAGCATTGTATGATGGTGAAGGTGTACCCTTAGGCTCCCTCCTCGATTCAGAGATGGTCTTTCCTTTTTCCCTTTCCCTTGACTCTGCGCTGGCAATAAATCCTGGCAATCCTCCTGCACTTAACAGCGTACACTATGTTACTCTGTTTGTGTCGGGGACCCGATCCTTGGGGTGGACCAATTTTTGGCGCAGCGTGTTTTGGGGTTTAAAAGCCACAGAGATGTGGTGTTTAGAAAAAATGCGTCTCAGCTCTTCCGATACTCTTGACCCGTACGGGATCACTACAGGTTTATGCTTATGCAGTAGTTGTCCTTCTCTCCTGGATCGGCTGGAGCTTTTTTTTTTTGGGCGCCTTCCCAGTTTTGCCAAAAGTGCAGCTGGGATAACCACATTTACTCAGGGCCTTCTTGTTGTGATGTTCTTCTGCCTCCCTGGCCGCTGTGTCTGTGGGGATGGTGTTCGCTCTGTGTTGTAGCGTCCTGATGACACCCAGTTTGTGCTCCAGTGGATGATGAGAGTCAAACCTTAAATACTATAAATATTATACTATATATATATACTATACTATACTTAAATACTATAAATACTATCAAGGCCTGCGTGGCAGACCGTGGGGACTCTGACTCTACTCTTTATGATGAACAGTGCGTTTATTTACAGTGCTGTAAAGAATTCACACAATTAATCCCTTGACTCCCGTGTCAGGTCTCCTGAAGTCCGTGCTCACTGCTCTCTGGCCTTTTACTCTCCTCCTAGGGGAAACAATAGAGGCAGCCATCAGGACACTTCACTACAGCAGGCATACACTATCTGAACTTGTCTCACTAAGGCTACGTTCACACTGCATGCAAAAGTGCATCAAATCCGATCATGGTATCACAGTGTGAACGGCACAAATCCGATATTTAGAAATCCGATCTGGGTCACTTTCGCATGTGGTACTAAATCCAATACATATCTGATGTTTTAGAAAGCGACTGCTGTTTGAATGGTCATGTCGCATTAAATCCATCTTTTACGTCACTGACACAAGACAGACGCCAATTATCAGCACCGGAGATGACATCGCGAATGCTTCCTGAACATCCAGTGTAGATGAAACAGTGAAACTGTTTGGAAGACAACGTTGGAGAAACGTGAACATTTTATTTGTACTGTATAATCTGCAGATTCTGACAGAAATCTGCAGCTATCCTTTGCAGCACCGCTCCTCTCTAAAACAGCAATAAGGATAATTATTAGGCCATACTGTATGTAAATGACAAAATAATTTTATAACTTAAAGAAAATTGGGAAACGTAAAGTCCGAAACAAGTCTTTATATTAAGGCCATTAGTCAAACAATACTGTTTGGTCTGGGTCTAAACCGAGCGCGTTGTGTCTGACGTCTCCTTTTGCGTATGCAACGCGCTCTAGTGTGAGGGTTCACACTAGAGCGCGTTTGTTGTCACATTTTATTTGTAGTCGGATTGATCAAAAAAAAAAAATATCAGAATTTAGCATCAAGACCTGCAGTGTGAACGTAGTCTACGAACACTGATGAGGAGTCTCATACAACGATCCAGGGTCGGTGGGAGCTCAGTCACACTCTTAAATAGCTCCCCGGACAAGGCTGATCAGCTGCAGGTCTGTGGCTTCAGGTGTGGCCCATTGTTCCTTCAGTGGGCTGGTTTTAGTCATTAAGCAAATGCAAGTTTTTAAGATTGGGGAAACCTGCAGTCAGCTGAGACTGAAGAAGTCACTTGGATGAGTGATGAAACGTTTCTCCCACAACACGCTACGTCCAGATGAACAGATTCACAGAACTTTTTAAGGGCATTAAACCCTGTTTTTTTTTTTCGTTGTTGTTGTTGAAAATGTTTTTAGTAGTAGAGTTGTCATACAGGTTCAGTTGTTAGTGTGTTCATCAACCTGAGTGTCATTTCTCTTTAGTTCTGATCTCACTGCTGAGCTGCACAACAAACCAAGGTCAGTAACCTTCTTCTGCCACAGTTTAAACCTGAGAAATGCTCACTGATATGACCTGATTGGGTTCATGCTTCACAATGTAAAGTTTAACAGATCATCAGTTTTTCATTTTAACCCTCACAGCTCGTCTGACTGTGAGTCCCAGCAGCTCTCAGTTCTTTGAAGCAGACTTTGTGTCTCTGAGCTGTGAGGAGGACGACAGCTCTGCTGGATGGACTCTGAGGAGAAACACAAGCACTGAAAACAGGACGAAGTGTGATCAGTGGGGAAAATCTGCTAATTCTTCATGTACCATCATTTTTTACCCGTCTGACAGTGGAGTTTACTGGTGTGAGTCCAGAGAGGGTCCCATCAGTAACATGGTTAACCTGACAGTCACTGGTAAGCTGAGTGTGTGGAGTTAGTGTTGATGAAGCTGTGTGTAAATGGATGAAATGCTGTAGTTTGTCTCTGTGTTGAGGTGGATCAGTGATCCTGCAGAGTCCTGTCCTCCCTGTGATGGAGGGAGATGACGTCACTCTGCTCTGTAAAACAAAGACCACTCCCTCCAACCTCCCAGCTGCTTTCTATAAAGATGGCTCCCTCATCAGGAACCAGTCTACAGGTCACATGACCATCCAGCATGTTTCCAGGTCTGATGAAGGCCTCTACAAGTGTGACATCAGCGGTCATGGAGAGTCTCCATCCAGCTGGATCACTGTCACAGGTGACACACTCACCTGTCTGTGTTTCTGCAGCTTTCAACATTCACAATGTGACGACAACTTAATGACTGTGTTTGCTTTATTTCAGGGGAGCACACCACCACACCTCCACCTACATCCACCTCTCCTCCTGGTTCCTATCTTCTTCCTGCATTGTCATGTGTTGGATCAGTCTGTGTTGGGGTTCTACTGGTGTTACTGGTTCTGCTGGTGAGGCAATGTGTTCACAGGAAACCTGAAGGTGAGACTCAGAATTCTGGATGTTGCAGATTTTACATGTGTGATTTTATTTTATTGAGATTAGATTTTTTTTTAGATTCTTTAGGAAATCTAAACTCAAATTATAAACCTATGAATAATGAAATTTTTTTGAAGTTTTCAATTTTTGTAGCAACAATTTACCAATGTGAGAAGTTCTTTGGAAAACAAATGTCATAAAAGATTGAAAAAAGTGAAACAGCTATTCAGAGGAATCTTTGGGGGTTTATTTTTTGTTTGTTTGTTTGTTTGTTTGTTTGTTTGTTTTTTAATAAACCAGGAGTTACCAAATTGTAATAGCATGATGAATTATCTAATTCATCAGCTACTATGAAATTCTGCCAGATAGTGTTTTTGTATCACAGTCACAGAATCATGCTAATTACTGTTAAGTAATCCAAATGCAATGTTAGATTTTCATTGGCCAAAACTGGGGCACAGACTTGTCGAGTACTCTTATCCACATAGAATATTATCTGTAAGGTAATTGTATTACAAATGCTCCAAAACCAACTACACAGTCCTGAAATTCAGTTCTGGGAATCCAATGAGTTGAGTTGAAGCTGAGCAGACAGTAGAAGCTGTGATTTCATGTAACAATTCTAGAAGTATCAATAGACCATTCTAAAATTGTACAATATTTTATTTTTTATTATTATACATGCAATTTATGTGTCCCATTTTGAATAATGTGTCTTTCATCCTATTAGACCGTAGCTTTGTAACGACTGCCAAATATGTAGCACATATTATTTCTCTACAACAACTTTAATAAAGATTGAAAAGAGCAGGAAAACTTTCAGAATTTATCTCCTCATTTCCCTTTTTGAAAACAGCTGTTTTACACCAGAATTTACACCAACAGATTATAAGCAGGTCAAATTTATAAGATAGGGTTATTTGTTTAAAGTAAAACAAATAATAAAATGATTAATGTGTTATGTCTTGCTCAAGTAGTTTAATGACAGTAGCATCCGTATGGTGCTATGCAGGTTGACAGATTACTCTTTCACCCCATTAACAGCACATTGACACAAACTATTTTCAGACACATAACATTTATCTGGTGTTAATTTATTACCATGTAGTTCAAATAATTTCATGTATTTGATGGTTGGAAACTGGTTTAAATTTCCATGTTTAATATTCCATGATAATAATAATAATAATAATATATATAATAATAATAAATAATAATTCCATGTTTAACTTTCCATGTTTAATAATGGATTGGATTTATATAGCGCTTTTCAAGGCACCCAAAGCGCTTTACAATGCCACTATTCATTCACTCTCACATTCACACACTGGTGGAGGCAAGCTACGGTTGTAGCCACAGCTGCCCTGGGGCAGACTGACAGAAGCGAGGCTGCCATATTGTGCCATCGGCCCCTCTGGCCAACACCAGTAGGCGGTAGGTGAAGTGTCTTGCCCAAGGACACAAAGACCAGGACAGAGAGCCCAGGGATTGAACCGGCGACTTTCCACACATTTACACACATTAAATATGTTCTAAGCTCACTGATCAATGGTTATGACAATTTGCATATTAATGATCAAGGAACTGACCTCCCAGTCCATTGCTCCTTCAGTGGGCTGGTTTCAGTCATTATGCAAGTGTACTGTTTGTAAGATTGAAACCTGCAGTCAGCTGAGACAGAAGAAGTCACTTGGATGAGTGACGATACGTTTCTCCCACAACACGCTGCATCCAGATAAACAGAATCAACTTTGGGATATATTGTACTGGAGTCACAGAGGTTGTTCAAAATGTTGTCCAAATAAATTTTCAGATTTTGTTTAGCTTTTCGAAGAGTTTCAGTATTTCAGTATATCAGTATTTATAATTCCATCTCATCCTCTATGCATGTTGTATTTTGCAGAAAATGATCCAGCTGCAGAAGATGTCAGTTATGGACAAATAATGGTCAAAGAGAAACACAGTGAATTAAAGATGAGAGGTACAGCTACGTTTCTTCATCTCCATTATGGTTTAATTTTATAACCAGACACTAAGGAATAAAAAAAAAAAAATATTATTCACTATGTTCTGTCATTTCCTGATAAGCATGAGGCTGATGGGAATATTATGAATTTCAGTAATTTGTTGTTGTATCAGTGCTGTCAAGTGATCACCACCAAGTGATGAATTGATTAAGATGGTGGGAAAGGCTGTCAGGGAGACATGGAAAACGTAAAGATTAATGAGAAGGAATTGGGAATAACTGGCAGAGACCATGGGGTCTTTAATTCCTCCCATGCGAGGAAAGCTTTTCCTTGCATCCTGGTGGGAGGTTGAGAACATTTGGTCTAAATGGATGACTTGGAGGTCACAGCTAGCAGGAGCTGTTGTTGGGGCCTCTTGATACCCAGATTACATACAGTGATGCACAAAGCAGAGGAAAGGGGCAATTAATTAATCTCTGCCTCTAAAACTCTTTCAGTGTCTACTACCTGAGACCATTAATGCTCTGAATCGGCCTAGATATCTTATCAACCTCATATGATTTGATACATAAAATCTCATTACAGCAAATAAGTGGTAACTATTGTTGGTGCTAATAAACTGTCAGGTATGTAACATCCAATATCATTCTGTGGCCATTGGCTGCGGTTTGTGGCTCAGCTGTAAGCGATAGAGGTGGGGCAAGATAGCTGAGGGCACAGTCTCATGTGATCATGGCCACAGTGCTGGAGTCTTTGAGTCACACTTCTTCCACCAGCCCGAAGAATTTTGCATTTGGATAGAGGGAGGTATGGTTCAGGGTACGACTTCGGCAGTGAACAGATGCAGCCTCACATAGGATATGTGGTGGCAAGGTATGGTTTGTGGATCTGGTGTAGGGAGGAGTTGGGTTGGATGACTGAGGGCTCAGTGCCAGCAGGTACAGTGGTACATCTTGTGTGTGGTAATTATGTTCTCTTCCTTAGATTTGCAGCAGGAATGAAGGAGTGATTGGGTTTCACAGGGGGGTTGATATGAGTGGAACAAGCTGGGCTGTGTGCGAAGACAGTGGAGCTGCAACCAGACCAATTCTTGGAACTGTGTTGAGTTGTAAATACTGTAAATAAGGCACAGTGTGTAGAAAAGCTCAATGCTTACCGCTGTCACTAAAAACAACCTGCTATAAAAAAGTCTGCTTCCAGCAGGCCACTCATGTGAATGTCTGTTGTCAGATTGTTAGTTGCTAGTGCACTGGGTCCTGGGTTCCTCCTGGTATGAAACAATGCCTTGCCTCATGTAGTGAGAGTGTGTGAATGTGTGTGTGTGAATGGATGAATGACTGAATGTAGTGTAAAGCGCTTTGGGATCCTTAGGGACTGAGTAAAGCACTATACAAATACAGGCCATTTACCATTTATCCAGGGGGTTCCTTGAAGAATTTAGGAATTGATACCATTGATTGGCCTCATGCTTCATGATTGCATCTCAGACTGTCTAAATCTTAAGTGATGTCCTGAACCAGATCTCCCAGGATAGAATGCAGTCTCATTAGGGGCATGCCCTGACATTGTTAACAATACATGGAAGCACATGAGGGTCATACAAACCGAGTTTCAGTATAGATGTTGAGCATAATTTTTAAAATTAAGTTTTTAAGTTATTTCAATTGAATCACTTGAGT
>NW_005188571.1:14139-17489 GCF_000239375.1 Pundamilia nyererei
TGGTGACTTATCCTTTTTAACAAAAGACGCCCATAGCATGTGATCACGCCTCTAACCTACTACAACACTACTGCTGCGATGAACAGAGTCTATCTGTTAGTTCAACCTGGAATTCCAGAGGAACAATGTGTTTTTGATTGCCAGTCATTGAATAAATTCTGTATCTTTTTTAAGCACTTGTACTTATAATAATTAAGAGGCATTTCTAAATATATTTTAAAACTCTTTTAATAATTGTATTAAATTATTTTTTAACTTTGTTTTGAGTGTTTGTGGAAGCAAGATAGAGTGTAAATCATGAGAGGCTACAGTACATGTTCATAATAAAGGATTTGACAGATCAACAGTGGGACTCGTGTGTTTCAGGAGGGCATAAAGAGACTGAACACACCAATGAGTCAGTACTGACTTTTTAAAATTCTGTTTAAAAACCACACAAACTACTTCCTCTTGCTGATTCCAGATCAGGCAGTAACAGTGTTCATGTTGTCAGAACAAGTTTGCTTTTTGCTCTGTGGTGAAATATGTCAGCCTGAAAGAAGACAGCAGCTTTGTGGTCGTCTGCCCTCATTTTTATACAAACATCCCCCCAAGGTTCTGTGTGGTTACTGTGTTTCACAGAAGAGCTGCTGAGAAGGGGGAAGAAACTATGCAGCTATAAAAAGATTTTTACTTAATCTCTTCATGAAGAACAGGACAAATATTTTGCAATAGCTGCAGTATAGAAAAAAACAGTAATGTAATGTGTGTAAATTCTTAATTTCTGCATTTTACTCTGCAGAGAGCGATTCAACTACAATCTACTCAGAAGTGAGAACAGGCGACTTCTGCTATGGACCAAAAACCACCAGACCAAGTAGTCCCAAAGGTACAGCTGCTCTTTAACTTTGTACAGAGCTGAGCAAACCACATCTTCACTGAGACTCAGTAAGTCTAATCTCTGTCAAAAACAATGCTGTAATGTTGTTTGAACTGTGTTTGTGTTCAGACTTCAAACCAGAGACAGACGCCATCTACTCTTTACTGAAGTAGTCCACCAGTCCAACCACTCATGTCCAGCTGCTGGTCTCTAACTGGTCCCCCCAGCACCTCAGACCAGAGGACATATGGAGCAGCAGTGCAGTAGCGTCTCTGAGTAACTACATGTCATTCTTTTGTTTGCTCATAACGAATGACTATAAGGAATCATGTTTCGTCGTTTTGGCTAAATTATGTGGCCTAAATATCACATCCTATTTATAACTGGTGCTTTAACTGTGTTTGTTACAAAATCAGCAATGATAAATAATATAAATATGTTCATGTGATTTGTATCTTTGATGACTTTACTGTTATTTATATTGTATCCATGTTTGTCGTCTCCTGCAGCAGCGATGTAATTTCTCTGAAGGACTAATAAATGTTTGTATCACTGTGTTTTTCTCTCACGGGTTCAAAAAGACATAAAATGGAAAACTTGACTTGTTGGTTGTGGCTAACTGATACACATCTCTCTTCAGTAGAGAAAAAAGTGAATAACCACAGACTCAAAACAGCGATGAGTGGCTGAAAACTGCACAGAAAAACCCTTCAGTACAGGATGTGCTGAAGGGACATGTAAATTAAACTCTTTGAGACCAAAGAGTTTAATTTACATATTTATTTTTATATCACCCAAAAACCAGACAGCACCAGCTCACATGGTAAAAAAGAGAAAAGATGTTGATGTTTGTTAATTTTTTCTAAACAAAAACACTAAAAAAGTGACTTCTCAGCTGACACGAAGCGTTTATTTTCCGATTCACTAAACGTGAACGTGACTCACACTGGTCATGTTTCCTGATCCAGCTCTGAGCTCCTCCTGTTAAATCTGTCAGTGCACTTTGAAATGGTCTCGAATCACATTTAAAGTCTGCTTCCATCCATCGTTAGCCTGCGTAGCTGTAGACAGGATGTGAAGCCACAAAGGGGTCTGAGCTGATGTTCAAACAATATTCAAAAACAGTTTGTCTTCAAACTGCAGAGTAACAGAACAAGTGCTGAGTGGGTTTGCTTAGCTTTGTCTCAGGTTGCGGCAGCACACTGTCCTCAATTTAACAGCAGGAAATAAAAGAGATGAGCTCTGCAAACACATGAGAAGAAGACCTAAACTAAACTTGTCACCACAGATGTTTAGTATGACAGGCCACTAAAAAAGCCATCTAAGCCTTTAAGATGGGGCTCCTGTCACATCAGTTCACTGCTGGTAACATTAAACTGGGGCCTCTGGAAACACTTACCTTCACAAACTGCCACCACACAACTCAGGACTCAAATGTGAGGCTGAAACAGACGTGGGTCATCCCAAAAACAATTAACAATCACATTTTATATGATTTATAAAGCTGCTGCTGTTTTCTTCCTGTTGAAAACGAGTTCTTTCTTCCCACGGGCACTAACTGCTGCTCACAGGGATTGCCTAATGGTTGTGGTTTTCCTTTGGCTTATCTACTATATACAGATGCCTAGAGTTGGCTGCTGTTGTTAGTTAGTGATATAAAAATATGACAGAATTAACATGAATACCTAGATTTGCATTCAGTAATTTTCTATGAAGCTGTAGGCACTGGGGGACACATTTAGTGGGGGGTTTGAAAGCATCTTGAGAATTAGATGCTCAGTTTTTCACATTCTGATGAACTCGTTGTTGGTTGAGCTAATAAGTTATAACAATTAAACATGGAAGTGATGAGTGAGCAGCTCCCTTGCTTGAATTGGAAGTTTGAACTGGTTATAGATCTCCTGGCTGCGGATGTGACCCATGCTCCAAGAGCCAGAGTCCCTGCTGCAGCAGCCTGGGTTTGAATCCTGACTGGGCTCTTTCCTGCAGATTGTTCCCTCTACTTTACTGTCCGAGCCAATAAAGATAAAAACAAAAACTTGGATGCCACAGACAAACTGCTCACCCATCAAATCTTCATCTCTCTAACCTTGCTCTCTGTAGAGTCTTTGCCAGCATTGCTCAGATCCAAAGTGAACACCCCTTTTTTCCTTTAGCTCACTAAACATTTAAAATGTTGCTGCCATGAAAAACTACTTGATAATAAACTGTCTGAAAAACAAACTGTACCGTTAATGTCGACAGGTTCCCATACATGTTGCACAAATGACAGGGAGCAAGGTCAGGAAGTACAAGTGGTTTTTTTAATAAGCCCTTTATAATCAGCAGCAATAATTTACTCTGGAGAAAATATTTGCAGCTTTAATTTAATTTATAAGCAAAATGTACGGTGCATAACTAAATGTAGACTTTTGGTTTACAAGTGAAACTCATGACGGAGCTCTTATAAGCCACAGAGCTTTAAAGCCAGGTTGCTTCTAACTTCTCCTTT
>NW_005188572.1:0-1095 GCF_000239375.1 Pundamilia nyererei
ACTGAATCTGTGGAAGCCCCGCGATAGCCACCACACGAAGTAACGAGTAACGACCCTATCTAAATCCCAGTAACGAGTAACGCGTTCCTGATTTTGGCATAATAACTAGTTACCGTGCTCGTTACCACAATAATAACGTAGTTACTGTAACGCGTTACTTAATAACGCGTTAGTCCCAACACTGGTAACAAACATCAAAGAAACTCTTCTATACATCTCAAAATCATAATAAAAAAGCAACAATTTATTTATTCATCATATGTAACTGTACAGGTGTCACAGAGGTGCAGTGTTAGTGTATGTAAGTTTCCTCCACAGTACAAGGACGTGTTGTTAACTGGTGATTCTAAACTGGCTGTAGGTGTGACTGTTAGACTGTGATGGATTGATGGCCTGTAGTTACTGTGTGACAGGGATGCAAACTCATTTTACATCGAAAGTCTCATCACAAGTTACGAGTGTAACTGAACACTGTCAGTGTGAAGACTTTCAAATGTAATTACTGAGATATCTTACTATAAGATCTTTAGTGCAACTTCAACAGCAAATCTCAGTTTTTCTACCTGACAAATGTGTGAAAATATAGAAGAAATGCAGGTAACTCAGTGCCCAGACTGTTCTGTATTGATATTACAAGACATTTTTGTTGATTGATGAAGATGTTTTATTTTTCTTGAGTAGGCAGTGAACATCAGCAGAAAAAAAATGTATTTAATTGATTATCTGTTAATTAAATACTTTGGAGTAGTATGAATGTCTTTGGTGACGTGTTTATCAGCAGGAAAAGTTGGAAAACAGTTCAATGTCAAAAGATTTATGTCCTGCTTCACATTTTGCAAAGCTGTCAAGCAGGCCAGATTGGTCACAGTTTGAGGACCTGTGCCAGAAGCACCTGCTGACAGCTGGGATAAGCTCCCTCTCTCTCTGCCTCAAGTCAGATAGAATGGATAAAGAGATCTTCAACCAAATATTTTTAAACATTTTGCTGGCTTTAAATTGAAAATGAGCAGATATTTCAGAGAGTTGTTTTTTATGTTCACCTCAAACCAACCTGAGTGTCATTTCTCTTTAGTTCTGATCTCACTGCTGAGCTGC
>NW_005188572.1:3649-4820 GCF_000239375.1 Pundamilia nyererei
GTATGTTTTTTAAAGCAAACACTACTAATCATTTGAATTTTCTTCTGTTTGCAGGCAAATGTCCGGTTAAATTATGTGTCTTTATTTTGTTTTGGTTATACTTACCATGTTTGTCCATGTTTTTTATTCAGGTCCTATAGTTAAGACAGGTATATGGGAAGGGCCGCCCCAGTACTTCCTGTTTATGTAGGGTCATGAGGTCAATGATTGCATCATTGGGTTAGGGCAGGGGTCGGCAACCTGCGGCTCTTTAGTCGTTATAGTGGCTCCGTGTGGTTTGAGAAAATAAATTAAAACTATTTAGCTGGAGTGTATTTTATTTATGTTAGTTCTTTTTTAACTTGTAGTTCTAAATTAGAAGATTATTGTGATATGGAAATATAAAAATAAAATTATATTCTATTATTTTTTCATCGCTCAAAATAAGCGTCACACTCGCAGAAGCCGGTGTACCCGCCGAAACGCCGTGCATTTATCGAGACTTATCGAGACTTTCGACCCCAGGTAGGCCAATTATGGATCTTCGGATCCACATTATGTTCTCCACCGTGAACTATGTTAAAAACAAACCCTGTTCACGCCTCACAGACGACAGCTTACAGTCCTGCGTAAAGATGAAACTGACTTCGTACAGCCTGCAAGTCGTAAATCGTACAGATTTGCAGACGCTGTGCGCAGAGGTTCAGGAGCAGAAATCCCATTGTAAACATACCACGGCAGACCTGACAATGTTTGCATGAACAGGCTTTTCAGCATCTCTTTATTGACCACTTTTCACACACGGTTGCTGTACGCATACAGCTGGTGTTAAAGCTCACAGCTCGACACACACCAACACAACAGCATAAATAGCACAGATGTTAAGGCGGCAAAGCATGATTACGGGTGCCGCTAAGGTGTGTCCGCCTCCCCTGCAGCCCCGCCACACACATTAACCAGGTAAAATACATATTTAGGCAGAATTTTGCAAATATCTATTTTTTATAAGATTTTTCATCTTTTAGCAGCATAGTGCTTTTTTCCAGTTATTTTTTAAAAGTCAGGTCAACTCTACACTGCAGCATCTGGACTCCCCAGGAACCTACGCCAGGATCCTGTTTGTGGACTTCAGCTCTGCCTTCAACACCATCCTTCCAGCCCATCTCCGAGGCAAGCTTTCCCAGATGAATGT
>NW_005188572.1:6867-7611 GCF_000239375.1 Pundamilia nyererei
GATGACGGACTCCTACAATGAAGAGAGCCATTAAGCTAAAGAAGGTTTTTTTTATTATGCAGTTACATAAATTTCAGTGCACTATTACTCAACTGTAACCACTGTTGCTACAATGATATTACATGAATACTAACTGGTTATTACAGTAATTGACTAGTAATAACCTATTATTAGCATCATTACGTTCTATTTCAACCTTGGTACTATTGCCACTTTATTACAGAGCTGTAATAGAAAGTGCTACTGTTTTTTATTTTTGTTGTTTGAGCTTTTATTCATAACTGCTTTGATTCATGACATCTGTTTTTTTACTTCTTGAATGTAACATATATTTTAAATCTCTGCTCTCAGCATGTTGTACAGGAATTAGAATTAAATTTTATTTTCAATCATAAAACCAAGTTTATCTGGATCCATAGGCTGTTACTTTGTTACTTTGCCCCTGCAGGTGTGCATTAGTTCCATATATGGAACAAACAGTGGAGATAGGAATGTTGTTGCTAGGTGTTGCTATGGCACTGGTGTCACAAAGGTGCAGGGTGTGTTGTGTAAAACAGGCTGATACACAGGAATACAGGTTAATACAGGTCTGTCGCTGTTTGGTACAGAGGTCCCACAGAGATTTAACTTTTTAATTTTATCTTTAGATTAATGAACAATTGACTTTTGTAAAACCTTTTGAGTGTAATTAAACAGCAGGTTTCTTTTTACCACTGAAAAAACAGACCTCACACCTTTTTTTTT
>NW_005188572.1:9751-17445 GCF_000239375.1 Pundamilia nyererei
GAGTGTGTAGATTATAAACTGTTGCATTTGCAGGAGTTACTGACAAATTTCACTTTAATCAGTCCACAAACTAAAGTGATATTTGTTCTACCTTTGTTAGGCTGCAGGACAGAGTCAGACTTGTAGTGATGTGTCATGAGCAAAATCATCGTCTCTAAGAGCCGATGGTTTGTAGTGAATCAGAAGAGCCGACTCCTCACTTTTTTTTTAACAAGGTTTGATGTTTAACTGTCGTCCCACATACATCACACACAGCATAATTTCTATGCTGAACGCAAATACAGTTATGATCTGTGAACAAAGTCAAGATTGTGTGTTTCGTGGTCTGATGTTTTGTGCTTCATTGGCTCACACTCCTGTGGAGCCGTAGCACGCACATGAAGGAGAGGCGGAAGGTGATTGTAGTTCCTGTTAACAGGGTATTACCGACTATCCCTCTAATTGCCGATCTTACTCAGAGTTTACCTAAATTAGATATTGATATTTTCATATGGGAACTGATACTGCAAACTTTGGTAATGGAAGTATTAATATTTCAGGATCACTGCGCACATCACTACCCCTCAGCCCGTGAGTGAGACGGCAAACAGCGGTGAGGAGAGTGCAAATGCGTCACAAAAACACATAAATATGACTGATACCCGTAAACGAAGCAGGCATTTGATTTTTCTGAGCGTCAATCTGCATTGAGGACATACTGTTTGGCTGCTGAGTTTGGTTCTGTTTCTGCTTTATTGATTTGTTTACAGTGTTTTGTTTTTGTGTTAAATTAAAAGTAAAAGTTTGATTAAAATAGTAAACTTAAGTAAGAATACCTGCTTTTGTAACAGAACAAATTAGGCAATTATAAGGCTTCCCATAAAAAAACTGAATGCAAAAGTGGTTATCAACTCGCAAAGCATTCATATTTGCCAAGTAAAGCTAAAATATGAGGCTACAGAAGATAATAAATTAAGAGCCATTTGGGAGCCAAAAGAACCAGCTCTCTGAAAAGAGCCGAACTTCCCATCACTACAGACTTGAACACACTGACTAAACCTCAGTGTTTAAATGTTTCTACGGTGAAGATTCAGAGCTCAAATGTGCAGCTGCCACAAAAATAAAGTGCAGAAAATCTATATATGTGACCTGTAGGCGGCACTATTTAAATAGGTCATAAGCCTTAGACATGCAGTCAGTTCACCAGCTTTAATGCTAATACAAAACAATATTACACACACACACACACGCGCGCACACACACACACACACACACACACACACACACACACACACAGGCATGTAACAATGTTTTCCCAAAAAGGCTAAAAATAACTTTAAACATCTCTCGACTGAAACTCAATCTGAACATTTTTGGTGACCTTCCTCTCCAACACAAGGCTATGCAACCCACATCAAGCGGGCAGTATTTCTCTTTAAGGCCGGGTCCTCCACCACAGGCCTGGGAGCTTGAGCGTCCTGAGCGGTATCTTAAGTGTTCTTAGAACTGCGCTCTCGTGGACAGAGATCTCCGATGTTGCTCCTGGGATCCTCTGGAATCACTCACTCTGCAGTATAGGAGTTACTCCTCTGAGCACACCGATCACCACTGGGACCTTCACCCTCCACATCGTATAAAGCTCTTCTCTGGGCCCGTGGTATGTCTCGAGCTTCTTGCGTTCCCTCTTCCTGATGTTGCCCTCACTCATACATCTACCACTACGACTGTCTTCCTCTGTTTGTCAACCACCACTATGTCCAGGTGGTTAGCCATCACCAGTTTGTCTGTCTTTATCTGGAAACCCCCCAGGATTCTCAACCACGGGGTATGTCCCAATTTGACCTCGGGATTTTCAGGCCATACTTAGGACAGATGTTTGTTTATGTGGGAGTTGTGCCAAGTTAAGTTTCCCCGACAGAATATGTTTCCCTTGTGTCGCAAGCACGCACTGGGCTTTCCAAATCACGGACAAAGTATCCCATAATCTTAATTATTAGTTTACAAATACTTCTTATAATGAATAACTGCTCCTGAAATTTTGGAGATGTTAATTCTTTATACAGTAAAGTTACAGTGGGATACAAATAATTTCAGACAAAATGTCCTAGGTTCATTAAAATAATCCCATCCAATAACACGTTAGAATAATAAATAAATCATTTGCTATTGTAACCCGTAAACTGAACGGTAATGGAACAATACTTTCACTAATGTGAAACATCACTACTTCTGTGTCTAGTTGTTGGAAAGGAGGTGGAGTCAACTGGGTCCGCTCTTATTGGCCAGATCCTGCTCCTGACTCAGGGGAAACAGCTTCTGTCGGGGATGCTTACCTTGGCATGACACCGGCCACTTGGTTATGGTGTTCCACGTATGCCATGCCTGCTAGCATCTTACACCCTGCTGTTTATGTTCTCCAATCACACTCCCGTCCAGTAGGCAGTGTTCTGAAGGCAGGACTGTGATGCAGTTTTCTGTCTCGCCACTAGAGGACGCGGCCGTTTTGTGAGTAATGTTTTGACTGGGAAGGAAAATGGTGTTCATGAAGGCAGTGTGAATCACAAGTTATCCTCGGGAGCAGTTTATGTGGGTTCAATGAGAGTGTGCGTCCATAAGACTGAACCACACACATACCCACACCCACGCTAAATCTGCCATTAAAGAGCTGAACGATCATCCCCTGACCTCATTATTTTCTGGAGGGTCATAGTGGCACTTGACCTGTGCACACCCTGCGATCACCACCGTAGAACTGAACCTCATATCAGAAATCATCATAACAGGCAGCAATGTACAAGACAAAGACAACGTAGATGACGAAGAAAAAAAGAAGGTCAATATGCATCACAACAGCTATTGCGGAAGTGTTTTTATCAAACTTGATTTCCCGTTACCTGTGATGGCTGCTGAAATATATCTACCATTTTACTGGACTTTGCTGGTTCTAATTGTGCAGGTTAGATTTAGTTGTTATAAAGTCAAACATGTTTTAAATGTGCTACTTTTCATCCTGTTTGTAACAGAGGAAAGTATCGGTTGTTTTAAGACTGACTCAGTTACTGGCATCCCCGGCGGCATATTCAGATCCCACAACATACAGCAGCTTTTTCAATAATGGGTTAAAGAGCGATGTTAAACGTAACTGGTAATAATAACCCCAAAACTTGTGTGATGACAGCATGAGCCTGGGAGGGCTCTAATTAGGGCTGGGCATATCATACCGTTCACGGAAATACTGGTATAAGGTTGGGCAACGATAAGAAAATAAAATATTGCGATAGAATATGGGTAAAACGCGCATGCGCAGTGCATTTGTTTTCATACACATGGCGGAAAAAGCGTGGCGGCGACAGAGAATGAGAAGGGCGAAAGCGGATGGTTGAATGAAACAGATGAACCAGAATTGGTTTGTAAGTGATGTGGAACTAGCTTGGCTTTCGTCCTTCAGATACACACCAAAGCACTATTTTTGGTAGAGCATGCTAGCGGCCGTCGTTATTACCGTATTTTTCAGAAAATAAGTCACACTTAAAATCAATCCTGTGATTTTTCTGAAAATCGACAGTGCCCCTTATAATCCGGTGTGCCTTATGTTTGAATTCTGGTTGTGTTTACTGACCTCGAAGCGATTTTATGTACACGGCGCTCGAATATCTGTCAAAATTTTTTAGTACGACTTTGCTAAGCTGCGAAGCCGCACCGCTTGATGGATTGTTGGAGCATTACGGCTATCGTAGGCACGAGCCTCACGGAGTGATACGTACTGTGCTTCAACAGAATATTACCGTATTGTGTGTGTATAACCTCTTTTTAAGTTTTGTGGATATTATACATGGTTATGCTGAGGATATGTCGGCCAATTTCCACTGGAAATGCCTTTTGGTTAAACTGTCAGTGAGGAATTTGCATTTGCACTGTTACATTTTTATATAACTTTAATGCACATAAAAACAGCTGCTTGTTTAAGTGAAAATACATTGATGGGGGGTTTTTTTTGCACTAATAAAGTTGTGGGGTTGTAAAGTATTTTGTCTAGTGTCAGTTATATCGTTATCGCAAATTTTCAAATGTAGATCGTGATAAATATTTTTGGTCATATCACCCTGCTCTAGCTCTAATCAACTATTTGACAAAGAAGTGTAATGTGTGTGTCAGTGTGTTGTGTTATAGTTTCAAGAGTCAGTGTACAGCTACAAAGCTTTTAGTTCAGTGTATACAAACAGCTGTAGCTCCATAAAGGCAGCATGCAGAGACTCACAGTGTCTTATAATGAGAGGCTGCTTTCTCTCACACATTATGTTCACTTATTATCAGCACATGTTGTTGTTTGTGGAAGCTGCAGGAACTCAATTCATTTATGTGAACAAAACTTGAACGTCCTCATAAACACTGGATCACAGACCAAGAACCATGACAGTGGTATGGAACGTGATGGTCTGGCGCAGCACCACACTTCCTGTTTCCATAAAAATATCTGCAAAAACAAAAAGGAAGAGGTTTTCCAATCAGTATTAAGCAAAGTTTGAAGAAAAACTGTAAGATATAACAGAACATATAATTTGTAAATATGTAATGTAACTGACATATAAACTGTCAAAATCCAATAACTAGTGAAGACAGTATCAGTCAAAAGTTTGGGCACACAGAGTCATAGTAGAGTTCTTTGCCCTTCATCATTTTCCACATATAATAATAACAGTAAACAATCACAGCAAGAAAACATCAGTGTTCTTCAGTGACTTACAGAAAACTGAGCTTTCTTCTCCACACTGAACCAGTGCATGTGCATTTTGGTCAAAGCCAGAGGTGGCAAAAGTACATATACCTGTGTTAAAAAAAATCTAATAAAAGCTGAAGTACTGAAGCAACCTTTTTACTCAAGTAAAAGTGAAAAAGTACAGGCTCTGAAATGTACTCACAGTAAAAAGTATGTCCTTAAAGGCCAAATCTAACCATTTTGTACAAAGGTAACTGAACCTTGTGTTACATTAATGTAATAATAAAACAACATTAGTACATGAGAATAAAATATTATTTATCAAACATTTCCCATGTGTGGGACTAATAAAGGTTTATCTTATCTTATTACATTTTGAATTCCAATTCTAAATAAAGGGAAAGGGGTCAAAGAGAATAAAATAATTATTTTCTGTTGCCTACAGTGTAGAAGGGGACTTTGTCTCCACACCTAAACAGTAAAATGAGCACAATCAGGGGTTACACTGGGTTTCAGTCATGGGGAAACCTGAGATCTGTACAGTGGCTCAGCATGGGGGGAAAATATTCTCACTCACAATAATTTCTAATATGAGCTTCAGTAGATTTTCTTGGTGTACAGGCTGTGATCAGATGACCTGCTGTTCTCTGTGGATGTGCACAACTGAATTCAACCAGATGTCAGCAAATGTTTCACAACCCACCCTGGCTGATTTCCATTTCCTACACTGACAGTACACTGTTTATGCTGTCTTTATTCTAGACTGTATACAGTATGTATGGAGGTGGAATTCAGTGAATGAATCTCAGCATCATTATCTTAGCTTTAAATTCCTCTTGCTACATTTGATGTAACCTAACTGGCCATGAGCAGCAGAGTCACTGCGCCCCAGTCACACACAGTGCTTTACTTTAAATCCATCATATTTGTTTTAAATCTTGTACTAAGGTTGCATTGCTTTAATGTAACCTTTCAATAACACTGTCTACCATTTGCATAACATGTCATAATATGAAAAGAAACATAGCGTCACATGTGCAGAACCAATATCTGATTTAGAAACAGGACTGACATGTGAGCAGTCCTTACCTTTACATCTAATCTCTCTTCCACTCCTGCCCTGTCTTTCTTTCAACCAACTTCATCAAAGATGGAAAAATCTCACACTCTTTTCTCTCCCTGTGAAATACAGCAGCTGGACCTTTAGCTAGCAACACACTAGGATAGGCTTAAGCGGACCTGCAACCCTGAATTTGGATGCTCTGACAGTTCAGGCTGCACTGAACTGTCAGAGCATCTGAAGAGTAAAAAGTAGTCACACAAACTCAGTTTCCGCCTTATAAATGTCCATCCCAATTTCCCAGCAAAATATAATAGATGAGTGTTGATTCAAGATTCGCTGCACAGCATTTCACTTTAAGAAAGACAAGTACACATGACTAGATGTATTGGGCGTACCTATAAAAGCTGACTTCCCATCATTTGTGCTAGTTCTACAATGAATGGAGGTACGATCAAATGTCAGATATGATCTATTGTTTCAACAAATCATACACAAACAACTACCATCTCAACATTCAGCTATCTATTTGTGCATTTCATCAGCTTACCGTTGTTAGTTTACATTTCATGATCATCAGTGTGAGAGACGAAGAGAACGTTAATTCCGGAAGTACGTAGAAGTTTAAAATGTTGCGAGCTACTCCTGATTGGTCATATAAAAACGTCACTATCAGGGTCATAGCCGGGTTTTTGCTTATTGGCTGCAGAAAGTCAATGTGGTGACGTCACAGAGCGGCATGAAGTATTTAGAACATCGACTGGTTACCGCCTTGATGCTGCGTTCCGGTTACCTTGGAAACTATGGTATTCAGGCAGTAAAAACAGTTTGCTTCTTTTTTGGTTCCCCAGCGAGGGAACAAAACAGAACCATCGCCAGCATCAGAGCGAGTGTTTTACTAGAGGATAAAAAGTAACTGAAGTGCATTTAAAGATCGAGGCTTGCTAATAATAGGAGTTTATGGGTTTATATATTTTTATATATTTTATAGGGTTTATTCATTGAGTAACAAGTGCGGAACAGTTGTAGTACATATGTTACAGTTTCCAGTATTACTACTGTTTATGTGCACTAAAGCTTGGCTTGGTATGGCTTCTCCAACTTTGCGAGAGTGAGATCTTGATGAAGCCGTCCAGCTGAATTCTTATTTCCCATTCGAACAGAATGCAACATACCGTTAAACGGAAGTATCAAGCGATGCGGTAGTTGTCACAGTCAGAGACTTTCAGCTTTCTTAAAAATTAATTGTTAACTAATTACCTAACGTATTGAGACTTTAAACTCTAGTTCTGATATACACTGAAAGTACCGACATCCTCAGACATTTAGAACAAACTAACATCATTAGAACCTGAGAACACGGAAATGGCTGCTGGAACATCTGCGTCACTCTGCTGTTTGATCTTTGTCGGCATCTTCGTGTTTGTCTCTGCAGGTGAGGCTCAGCTGTTAGAAAACAGTGTTTTACTACAGGATAAAGACATTATCAACATTATCGGTGTATATACATTTCCCACTAAAATATTTTCTTTGTAATTCTGTATGTCCATCTCTGTGAAGGTGGCACGAGGCTGGGTGGAGTAGAATTCAGCTCTCATGAGTCTGAGATATGGTAGAAATGGTAGAGATCTGGGGCCCGGGCCCTATTTCAGGAAGCCGGTTTAGAGCAAACTCTGAGTAAGTATACCCTGAGTTAACAAACTCTGGGTTTTCGGTTTCACAAAGCGAGTTTAGATTAATTCTGAGTGAGTTACTATGACGACACACTCCGTGAAGCTAACCTGCCCCCTAGCAGGTTTACTTCAACTAACCCTGACCTTCTCCGCCTCTTTGTCAGAAACCTGACAGTAGGAAGTGTCAGACATGGCGTGCTCCTTCCTTGAAGAGCCAGTAGATGTTGAAGCCCAAATTCTCCGCAGAGCTCTCCGCCGGGAGAGA
>NW_005188573.1:0-1550 GCF_000239375.1 Pundamilia nyererei
CAGTCTAAGAAGGCTAACCTGACACTTTTCATATCCTCCCTGGTGAATTTGATGTGTCGGTCCACTAAGTGATCTGCGAACTGTGGTACGTCCTGAGATTTGATTTTCACCCAGGTGTCATCCACATATCTGAACCAATGGCTTGCTGGTGTTCCAGGGTAGGATAGCAAAGCCCTCTTTTCCACTTCTTCCATGTACAAATTGGCCACGATGGGTGAAAGTGGGGAGCCCATGGCACACCCATGTTTCTGCCAGTAGAACTGACCCTTGTATGTGAAGTAGGTGGAATGAAGACACAGTTCCAAAAGCAAACACACTTGGTCAATGCTGAGAGAGGTCCTGTTGCTGAGGTTGGGGTCATCCTGTAATCTGCCTCCAACGCTTCGTGACTGGGATGCAAGTGAAGAGAGATGTAACATCGTACGAGACCATAGTTTCATTTGCCTCCATAAAGACATCTCTCACCTTCTCAACAAAATCCAAGGCGTTCTGGATGTGGTGTTCAGAGCTGCCCACCAGCAGGTTGAGGATCGAAGCAAGAAACTTAGAGATGTTATAGGTGACAGAGTTGATCGTACAGACAATCGGTCTTAAAGGTGCACCCTGTTTATGTATCTTCGGTAAACTATACAGACTTGGTGTAGATTCCCCTGGGTATAGCCAGTGGTATGAGGTTGCCTTGTCTTGTTTTAACTGCTTCAGATAGTCTAGCACCCTCTTTCTGTAACCACTTCCTCAGTCTTGTTTCAGTATTTTCATCACTGAGCAGTGACAAAATTTTATGATAGTCTTTCTGTTTTAGCAATACTGTGCACCTACCCTTGTCTGCTGGAAGAATGATAATGTTGTTGTATTACTAAGTGATGTGAGTGCCTTCCTCTCCTCCATGGTGATGTTGGATGCTGGAGGCTTTGCATTGCTGAGACAGGACAAGACGTTCATCTGTAGTTGCTCTGCTTCCACTTCTGCAATATTGTTGTTTCAAATTGCTGTTTCTGTGGCTGTAAACAGTTCTACTAGAGAACAGGAAGTAGAGAGAGACAAATCCCACAAGTGGAACACATATCCAGCTAAATCGCTGGACATGCTGGTAGGCAAGAAGTGAAGCAGCTCATGGCGTTGAGAAGTGACCATCAGGGGAGAGCAGACACAACCTGACCACTAGCGGCATACTTTTGCACCGGAGGTTTTCGTAAAGCTTTTACTTTGGTATTTCCATTGATCTGATTTTTGATATTTAAAATAAATGAGTACTTGTGGAAAGTTAGAAGATGCTGTCCATTTGCTATCCACCTGCACACCTGCGTGGCTGCATTCATCTCCACTGCATGTTACACATGTTAGCAGATTCTTGCTGAGCTTGTAACAAAATTTACATTTAAAATTACCTGCTGCCTAAAAATATGTACTACCACTTGCTCTTCTTTTTTGTTGGTCCTCGGTAGATGCTCAAGTACTGCAAGAACAGCCTATTAACGCCAGTACATTTTTTGACTGTAATAATAAGCACCAGTTATGGGAACACTAATGGTATTGTCTTTTTGTGTCTC
>NW_005188573.1:3014-4676 GCF_000239375.1 Pundamilia nyererei
GTGTGTGTGTGTGTGTGTGTGTGTGTCTCTCTCTCTCTCTCTTTCTTTTGCTTAAGAGTCTCCCTGTGTTCATTTTTACTTTAGTTGGCAGCTGGCAGATCTGAAATCATCAATCCAAGGTAAGAACATAACACCGCTGGAGGTTTTTATTCTGACATGTATAGATCTTTATCAGTGTACTGATACAGGTTCATGTTTTGTTGTTGTCAAACCAAAGAAATAATCCCAGATTTTCATGCAACTCCAGGCAGCCGTGTGGCATTTGGAGCATCTATCGGCAATGTTGGAGATACTGGATCAATGCAATGCTACTTTAACTCAGGTTCTTACAACCCTGCAATAGGTAAACTTAACATAATTATACGTATTCTTACATTTATGAGTTTATTTGTTAGATAAGTGCTGCATTTCACTACCACTAAACTTCTTAGCACCATATAAGCACACTATTCACTATGAACTCATCGGGTTGCATGTAGAGACCAAATGGTACAATCAGCTGTCAGAGCAGGTATTCACAAAATCCGCTCAGCACAGTTTTATGCATTAAAATTGTCTTTTTTCCCAAGCACATCCGAACAGTTAACATGTTTCTACACATGCATCACACCACAAACATTACTTGTCACCAAAGCACTAATTTAGTGCTAATTTAGCTTTTTTCCCCTGTGCAGCGTTTTGCTTTGCAGTTTGGAATGGACTTCAAACCGAAGCGACCAAAGCAGAAATCTTTTGTTCGCCCCTGTCCTCAGGGATGCGGTTTGTCTTTGCATGACAGCGACCAGCACGATGCCTGCCCTGTCTGCCTGGGGATCATCCATGCTAGGAGAGCGTTGACGGAGCCCAAAGCCTGTGCGTTTTGTCGCCAGCTTCGGTGCTCAACCCTGGAAAGATGGGTGACGTTTGTGGAAAAAGTGCTCTGACACTCAGCTGTCGCAAGGCATGACCTTCTCCTTTCCGAGTCTGGAGCCCCGGCTTTGTTTGAGTCCGAAGACGAGGATCATCCGGTCGATGTCCCCGCAACTAGCTGGGCTGACCACATGGAATATGTTGATGGGTTAACCGATGACGAGCCGGAGCCATGCAGGAGCAGCACTCCCCAGGAAGACAAAGATGTGCTGGACATTGGCTTGGACATCCATGGTTTGTCGGCGGATGAGCAGGAGAGCTCATTGTCGACCAAATGTGCCGCCGCTGCTGCACTGGTCGGCCAAGATGACACCTCTCTTTTTTCCCTGTTTCGCCGTGCTGCTGAGAAGCTGCAGGTGGACTGGCCCTCTCCTCCGCCAGCTCAGATGCCGTCGCGGTTATGGGAACACTAATGGTATTGTCTTTTTGTGTCTCTTTGTTACTCCACTAGGTTAAAATCAGTTTGATGCTGTAGAGGAAATAGTCCTTCAGCTTTTAGCTATGTAGACTATTTCCAAGAGAAAACAAAAAAACGACCCAATGAACCGTCGCGGTTCGCAGGTTTTTTCTTCCCACTAGAGCCTGCAACGGCCAAAAAACGGCTTCCAATGTTCCCAGACTTTGTCTGCAATCTAACAGCATCATGGGACAAACCTCTGTCTATCCGTGTCACTGTGCAGGACGGTGGTCCCCTCCTCGTCTGTGACGTTTCCACCGGCCGCCCTCGCCCAGTGGTTCCCGCTTCCTGGCGTC
>NW_005188573.1:6035-7602 GCF_000239375.1 Pundamilia nyererei
ATATACACTTTATGGTTCAAGTGATGTGGAAATGTTAAGAATAAGCTAAGAATGAATGTACATTTATGTTGTTACATTGCAAAGTAATACATCCAGGTGTGTTTTGTCTAATCTAGTAAGATTTATGCACTTATATCAGATTTGTGGATAAGCTATTTTGAGTTTGCCCTATATGTGAGAAAGAGCAATAAGACGTTTAAGGCATTATATGCTATCTGCACTGCTGATGTAAATGAGTGAAGGAATAGTGTGATTAACAGTGTAAACTGGAGAAATGTAATGACCATAGATGCATATATTTGCCAAATGCCTTTTATTTACCTTTTACAGTTATTGAGCATATCTGACAAGTGAAAGCACTGGATGTAAATTATATTTGTTGATCTGAAATAAGAGATGCAATTCGGGAAAAGACACGAGTGCTCCTGTGATTCTTTCTCTGAGACTCTACCTTTATTTTTACAGATTTGTATTCTTTTTGTTATTGTGGTCTTCACATCTGGGACCCGTAACACTTATCTGGCCCAGTCCCATAACCATGGTGTCGGTGGCCCCGCAACTCTGCCGTCCATGCACTGCAGATTCTCTGCTTTGCAGTTTGAGAACACTTATTGGGCTCAGGCCGGCACTGCTCGCCCCATGCCAGTCGTCCTGGAGCAAAGGCCCACCCCGGGGCGCCTGGCGGGACCCAACGCCCAGGAGGAACAAGCCTCAGCCCTCCTAGGTCCTGCGGCAGGGAGACACTGCTTTTACCGGTCCATTGCCACCCAAGAGGTGCCGCTTAAGTTCTGTTCAGGTTGTCAGCCCCAGAAGGTGCTGCACTTTCCTAACACTGTCTCCCAAGCACAAAACCCCTGCACACAAAATGCCTCAGGTTGTAACTCCCTGTGCAGGTGTGTTAAATGTTCAGGTGACCACATCAAGTGTTCCCAGTTTTTTTCATTGTTGTGCCCCAGGAAAGGTGCCTCCAACAAAATGTGTGAATGTACATTGTAACAGCAGTCTGGCGAGGAAGGAGCGGCTAGCAGGTCCAGTGGGCATGTGGTGTGGAGGTTAGCTGGATAACACGGAGGCAGTCGGTTAAATCCAATAACAGACCTTTATTCGCCGTCAGCAACATTACACTTTATAAGCCAGGTCTCCTCAGCTGTACTCATCCGAGCCTACATGCACGGGGATTGGTACCGCCAGCGCCAGCTTGTCACAACAGTAAGGTGTTTTCTTAGAGCATGGAACATGAGCAGCATGGAATGGCTGCCGCTAACAACACACTCACCCACTAGGAGACCCCCATAGCTACTACAATAGTTGGGCAACCCCCCCTAGTGGTGCTATAACCCAAAAGGTTTGTTACAACATGTTTCCATGTTTCAATCAATAAATCAAATTCAAATTTTATTTGTCACGTACACAGTCATACACAGTACAATATGTAGTGAAATGCTTGGACAACTGCTCGTGACCTAAAAAAAAGGAAAAGGCTATGAATAAGATAGGAAATAAATATGAAAAATTAAAAAGGGTAAATTTAACTAGGAAGGAATAAAATATAAATTAAGGTTAAAAA
>NW_005188573.1:8610-10507 GCF_000239375.1 Pundamilia nyererei
GTGTCGTCAGCAAACTTGATGATGGTGGTGGAGCTGGTAGTGGCCACAGAAAGAGTGTTGTTTATTCTCAAACAATCGCAGATACTCAGCCTGCAGGCAGAATGAGCCAGGTCAGGCAAGTGATGCATTCCCCTGCAGACACACTGGGGGGCGACAGTCTTTGGTGCTGTACGCCAGTGAGATAGCTTCTATATTCCAGTGGGACAGCCTCTGTTTAGACAGAGCTCTACCTCTAGTTGGATTAGCGAAGCAGATGAAAAGCTGGCCACATAAACATACATTCTGAGTGTGCTCAATGCAGGTGCGTAGCACACGCACTGTACACATTCTCGCTGCTAGCAGCGAGTCCTTGGCGGCTTCCTCTCCGCAGGGACCTCCTCTCTCAGGTGGGATGAGAAGTGGTTCATCTGCGCCCAGATCTGTGGCGCCTTCATGCTTACCTGCTGAAAGGTCAAACTTGATTGCTAACGGTTTGCCACCTAGTGTGATAGCGACAATTCAGATCGCCAGGGCCTCATCTACTAGAGGCTTGTACGCTTACAAATGGCAAGCCTTCAAGCAATGGTGCCAGGACCACCACACTCTCCCATTTCAGTGCTCTATTGTGGATGTTTTGACATTTCTGCAGGAGCTGCTGGACAAGGGTCTTTCATTTTCGACAATTAAGGTTTATTTAGCAGCTATTTCTGCTTGTCATTTTGGCTTTGACGGGTGCACATCCCCTCACCATACGTTTTCTGAAAGGGATTCGCCGGCTGAGACCTGTGCTTAAGTCCAGTGTCCCTGCTTGGGACTTGTCTTTTGGTGCTGGAGGCCCTTTGTGGGCCCCCTGTTTGAACCCACTGAGTCGTGGAAATGAAATTTCTCTCATATAAGACTGCATTACTTCTCGCTTTGGCTTCGGGTGACCTTCATGCGCTGTCTGTGCATCCCTCCTGCACACAGTCCTCTCCTGATGGCCACAAGGTCGTATTGCATCCAAATGCTGCCTATTTTTCCAAGATCATGCCTGCTAGTGATGTGCAGATCGATACTGAAATATCGATTCCTTCGATACCAGTAATTTATGTTCTAGAATCGATTCTCATATTAAAATATCGATATTTTTAGTAATTTAGGGTAAATTTGAAGTTTATCATTAACAGGAACACAGTGGAAAGAAACTATAACATTCGGATTGTCTACATTGGAAGGAACTACTTCCTCTTCTGCCTTTCATAGTCATGTGCGAAATACGGCTGTATAAATGTGTCGCAGCCCCTGGTGTGTGCACTCACAACAATGGCTGAGTGTAAATGGAGTCATGCGTGGATGTATTTTACATCCACAAACAGCTGAGGCGTGGTTTGCGATACATGTGGCAAAAAAGTGAGGTGTTGTGGCAACACCACTGACCATGTCAAACACCTCAGAGTAAATCATATCACAGAATATGACGAGCTTATGTTGAGGCGAACTGAAGAGGAGGACAGGGACAGGTGCTGCTAGGGCGAGACAGACGTCTCTCACGGAGTCCTTTAGTGCTGCCGGCAGCCAACGTGTTCAAATAGCGCACAACTTCAGGTTTTTTATTTCTATATGATTATTCTGCATTATTAAGTGATAAGAACAAGTAATCTGATGTCCTGTAATCTGATGTCCTGTAATCATGATGACGCTATAATTTGAGATACAATAAATAAAATAAGTTTTTGTACAAAGTATCGGTATCGGATCAGTAAGAGCACTGGGATTACAACCAAAACCGTGAGAACATGGCCGCAGGATGCTATTCCGATGCTTCAGGACTGTTTCCACTGCACAGACTGGGATGTATTCAAGGTGCAGGACACTGACAATCGTGTCGCATTGGACAGTTACACCTCCACTGTCTTGGACTACATCTGTTTCTGTGTGG
>NW_005188573.1:12516-13916 GCF_000239375.1 Pundamilia nyererei
ATTGCTAAGGATTGTCTATTGCATTGGAGTCACACTGGGTTAAATATGTACACTTGGGTTTTAAGGGGTATTTATTATTTTCTTCTTTTTTTTTTTTTTTTTTTTTTTTGGGTTGTATGGAAGCCCCAAACGCAATTTCATTGTTCTTGACAATGACAATAAATAAATACTATACTACTACTATCGTCGATACCACCCTGAATTTTATTTGGTATCGGATCAGAAAGGAAATCTGTGGTATCACACATCACTAATGTCTGCATCTTATAGTTTGAGTTGCTGAGCTTTTGCTCCCCTCCTTTTGCATCTGAGGAGGATGCATTCTCTTTGTCCAGTGCGTGTGCTACGCACCTACATTGAGCGCACTCATAATGTGCGTTTATGTGACCGGCTGTTTGGCTGCTTTGCTAATCCAAGTATAGGTAGAGCTCTGTCTACTGTCCCACTGGATTATAGAAGTACAGCACCGAAGGTCTTGCTTTGCCCCAGGGGTGAGAACTCATTCCACCAGGGGGCGGGGACCTCGTGGGCTCTTTTTAAAGGGGTGCCTGGAGCTGATATTTGTGCGGCAGCTAGTTGGGCATCGCTGCGCACTTCTGTGCAGTTTTATCGGTTGGACGTTATAGCCCCTTCGGTGGCACATACTGTCCTTTCTGCTGGGTCTACCGCTCACTAAGGTGGTAGTGGTCTGATTCCGGTTTGGTGGCTGCTCTGCGGGGCGTGTATATATGTCTCATACTTATGTGTTGTACCGAGTGAATCAACTGAAAGGGAACAAATAGTTATGTCTATAACTTCTGTTCCCTGAAGGAGAGGAATGAGGTACAACACAAGGTGACCCCACTGAGCAGTTTGGCTCGGTGAAGAGCGGCTGTCGAACTGAGGGTTGACTGTCATGACAGCGGCTATATGTGCAGGCGGGGCCATGCGCGTGTCATCACACGTCATCTGCCTTAAAGGTGTGAATAAAGGTTTCTTCAGCCAGGACACGCGAGGCCGTGATATCTCATACTTATGTGTTGTACCTCATTCCTCTCCTTCAGGGAACAAAAGTTTTAGACATAACTATTCGTTCTTCGCAGCTGCACTTCATCTCAGGGGTAGGTTAATAAATTGGATTTAACTTAATCACAGTACTTTGACATGGGTTCTTTATAAACTTAAGTCCAACTTGAAGGGCAGGACGTTTGTTTAAGGGGGCATTGCCCCATCTTTTCCCAGGTATAACCGGGCCCAAGCTCCACTGAAATGAAAAATTCTACCTGTTAGTCAGGTGAGTTAGGTGAACTGGTGGGTCACAAGACTGAGAAGCTGAAGTCTGACACTATTCACTATGTGTTTGATTTGAACTCATCGGGTTGTATGTAGAGACCAAATGGTACAATCAGCTGTCAGAGCAG
>NW_005188573.1:14941-17382 GCF_000239375.1 Pundamilia nyererei
GACACCTGGATTTTTGATAATGGCAACAACCACAGCACCTTCATTGGCCATTTGTTATTCCCTCTGTAAGCTCAGACAAGCATGATTTGAATAGCAAATGAGTAAACAGAACAATATTGACATGCAGAGTTTGGTTGATTATTTTTGTTGGTGACAGAGGTGGCAGGGTTACAGTAACAATCTACAGCTTTAGAACTTGGTGGTGGTGTCAGAATTAAAACCAATATTTTAAAGTTTGTCTCAATGGAACAATAAAGTCTGAATACGTGCAGCAATTTCACTTCTCTTTTTTTTTAGTCACTTGGCTCCATTGACTCATTTTAAGGTAAACATAAATGTACATTTGTGTGTGCTGTTTTGAGGTGATTTCTTGGTCAAAATCAATAATAGAAGTATTCTGATTCAAGTGTGTGTATTTCTATTTTTTAAATTATGTGCAAACCCATCCAGACTTGAGTTAAGGTCACTAAAGTTCAAGCTACATCTGGACACGTTTGTTCAAATTATTCTGTTACAACGGCAAAGAAAAAACAAATAAAAAAAAAAACTTAAATAAATTTAAGAAAAGGAAGCCAATAAAATGCAACAACAATTATGATTTGTTATTAAGTCATAACAACTAATTATCCAAAGGTAAGTAATGTATATTATTTATCCATATTAAATATATCAAGTAGAATGATATATAATTGAATAAAACAAAATACAAAATAAATATACTTTAATAACATAAAATATAAAATAAAATAAAAACTCCAAATGAAATAAAATGAATATAAATTTAAATGCAAATATTAGATAACCGTAAAATTTATAATGTGGTTTTGCATGTTCGCATATTCAAATTTATTCATGAACAAAAAACATAAAAAGTAACAAAAGCTCATCATACAGTTCATTCTTAGGTTATCAGTATAAATGCTCCGAGGTTTGAAGAAAAATTGTCCAGGTATAAAATTATAATTTAGCCAATATTTTATATTTTAGGTGAAAAAAAAATTTAACAAGAGTTTGCTGGTGCTATTGTACTGACCATTTATTTTAAAAAACAAACTTTTATTTAGATAATTTTATTTTTGTCACCTTCTCATTAGGGCTTGACAAAGCCAGAAGTGTCAAGTGTTTGGATAACCAAAATGAGCAGAATCAACCATATGTGAGAAATGAATGTCTGAAATAATCATTTGTTTTTAAACTGTTTATCCAGCCAGGAGTTCAGTGAGACTGCAGCCAGTCCTAGCTGACAATTGGGCAGGTCCCACTTCATGAGCTAAAAAAACATCAGGTACCACACCCACACAATAAAAAAAATAAAATAAAAAATCAAACATTAGAATAACATTTAAATTAAAAGCAATAAAACTTCAAGGTTATCTAAGTTTAAAACAAACAAGCAACAGCACCACCACACCAGGATGGTGTTTATGTAAGTTAGAAAGGGAGAATAGTATATGTGGTACTTTCTGTATGTTGACACATCACATTAATTAGAATACTAGTTTCAGTTATAAGGCTTTCTGTCAATTTACAGACAATAAATCTTAAGTAATTTTTGAGCTGTCATGTGTACAGACAGAATGACATGCTTGCAAGAATGTATGTAATTGCTACCAAAAACATAACCTCCTGGGTGGAGCTAATAATAAAAATTAATCATGCTGAAAAGTATGTCAGGTATATTAAATGATTTGGTGGAGGTTTGCACCTTCAGAGAGTATTGCTTTGTTTCTCTCCTTACATAGGCCACATTAAAAGGAAATACCCTTTATTTCCTTGTTATCACAGGTAGAATGATATCTGCTACCAAGGAGGTTGTGTTTTCAGTTGCGTTTGAATGCGTGTCCTTCTCACTGAATATGTTGACATATGTTTTTCATTAACACAGGTACAGTGGCTGATCCTACTGACAAGAAATACAACATTCAATCCTATTTTATTTATTAAGCACAGAACTTTGCCAAAGTGCTGTACAAAGCACCAAAACACTACACAACAAATCAGTGAAACAACAACAATAATGAATATAATAATGGATGAATGAATATATAATAAATCAAAGTTAAGAAGAAATAAAAATTAGTTTAAAGGCACATATTAAAAGGCAAGGCAAGTTTATTTATATAGCACAATTCAACAACAAGGTGATTCAAAGTGGTTTACAGAGACATTAAAAAGCAAAAACGAATAAAAAGCATGATTTAAAATTGATTAAAACAACAGTAGATAAAATCCGAACAGTAGATAAAATCAGTAGTTAAAATGTAAGTTTTAAAATTTAAGCTTAAGTGCGGATTTGGTGCTTTATTCAAATGCAGCTGAGAACAGGTGAGTCTTCAACCTGGATTTAAATAAACTGAGTGTTTCAGCTGATCTGAGGCTTTCTGGGAGTTTGTTCCAGATATAAGGAGCATAGAAGCTGAATGCAGCTTCTCCGTGTCTGG
>NW_005188574.1:0-1277 GCF_000239375.1 Pundamilia nyererei
CCATTCACACTCACATTCACTCGCACATTCACACCTAGTGGCAATTTGGATTATCCAATTAATATGTATAATATAATTTAAGCTCCATTAAAGCTCAGACTCACTCGCTGTTTAACTCAACTCGAGCCAAAGAAAAAAAGGCAACAGGTGGCTGTTGTTGTTATTGTTTTTTATTATTATTGTTGTTGTTGTTACTTCTACAACAATTATTTTATAATATAAATGATACAAATTTAAAACATGAACATGATGCAAAAAAACCTGGAAATATAGATAAAATTTAAAAAAAGAACAAATCATAACATTCAGTTTTCTTTGCTCTTATGCCATTTTGTCAGAGCTGGATGCTTGGCATCTTTTTTGGCAACAAGTTTGTTTAAGTTTGGTGCGAGGTCCTGTGTTGTAGAGATTCTGAGGATGGACTGCAGGTGTTCATCATTGAGATGAGTCCTGTGTGCTGTTTTGTTAATCTCCATCACTGAAAACAGCTTCTCACACAGATATGTGCTACCAAACATACACAAGGTTCGAGCCGCATGTAGCTGGACATTGCTTCAGGAATTGAACTAATAAACTGTGCGGGCCCTTGAGGGTCCCATCACACTGCAGCTCAGTCTTTCTCTTTTTGTGCTTCAAAGTCACCAAAGCGCTGTGTGAACTCAGTGCGCACTGCACTCAGTTCAATTGTACAGTGAACCATTTGCTGCTTGAAGTCAGATGTTGATGTGAGTGGTGCAGATCCACTGATGAACCTTTGAGAGCACAGATCCTGGTTTCTTCTCCTATTCTGGTTTAGGTTTTGTTCTTATGCCCTCATGTTTAGTATAGGTTTAGTTGTTGTTTCTGGTTTCCTGTTTTACTTTGAAAGTTCATGTCTTATGTCACTGTGTTCAGTTTTACTTCTCCCCTGTCTCATTAGCCTAATTTCTCCCAGCCCAGCTGCCACACAGCCAACCATGACATTACTTCCCCTCAGATCATTATGTTAGTAATTCTCAGCTGCATTCCCTGTTTCCTCTCCCCTCGTTATCTCATGACTATTTCTCTAAAAAACCCCGCTAACATCAAAGCCCATTCCCATGTATTTAAACTTCAAGTAAATCAGTTCGAATCTGTGACTGGTGAGTAAAAAGTAGTGATGGCCAAATGAAGCTTTCCGAAGCACTGAAGCTTGTATTGAAAAACGGTTCATTACTCGAAGCTTTTCAACACAGTCCTCTCCGGTGACATCTGGTGGTGAAAATTTTGAAGAGCAGCTTGAATCTGCAAAATAAAAC
>NW_005188574.1:2938-5119 GCF_000239375.1 Pundamilia nyererei
CGACACACGCTCCGGAGCGTCAGCTTCAAGCGGGCCATCACTAGTAAAAAGCTTTAAATGCTGTTTTGAGACTTCAACACCAAATGGTTTAATACTTTTATCAAAACTTTCTTACTTTGGAAAAAGGTGTGCCTCACGTGGAATTCAGACATAAAAAATTAAATGTGAATGATTTATGTGAAACTTTACAAACATAAAACTTCTGAAATAGAGAAAAGAAAAACTGTACATGTTGTCACAATGTCTAGAGGCAAACAGAGACACAGGTGAATAACCAAAAGTGAGGCTTTATTGAGGGCTGAACAAAGCCACAACATGAGGAAACAGAAAAACTAACAAAACCCTAAACTGGGAAATCTAAGATTAAAATTACCCGAACCTGAAACTAGAACTAGCCAAACCTGGAAACGTGAGGGGACTGAGCGCAGCAGTAACACAGTGGAATGATACACAGACAGACCAATGAAGAGCAAAAGATAAAACACACTAAATATACACAGAAGGAAACGAGGAAATGGCAGATAGGAGGGAGACACAGCTGAACCTAATTCAGCAAAACAGAATACATTGACATGAGACACGGACTTTCAAAATAAAACAAGAAATACAACCAGCACATACAAAATGAGAACGTAGCACCAACTACTGTACAATACATCGCAGTAGCACTGCAACACTCACCGGCCAATTTATTAGGTATGCCTGTCCAGCTGCTTGTTAAGACAAATATTTAATTAGAAAATCACATCAGTGCATGCAGACATGTAGAACATACATTGTCAAGAACTGGAACTGCTCAACCTCAGATCAAACAAAGGTTAAGAAGGTTATGAAATAATGACATCCTACAACAAAAAAGTGTTGGAAAACACACAGGGTTATTTCTTTTAACAATCCAACCACAGCCCAGTTGTTTGTCGCAACATTCTTGTGCTAGAGCACCTGAAGTGAAGCTTTTTATCCCAAACAATAATCTGTTACAGCTGAGAAGAGAAGCAGCTCTGACAAAGATGTAGGAGGCTATATATCAGGTTGAAGTAAGAGTCAGAAGAACTCAAAGAAATGAAATTCAGAGTTTGGAGGAAGGATTGTACTCATAATCAACCTGCAGATGTGTTTTTGTAGTTACACTCGCAGTCTGAAAATGGAGATAAAAGCGCTGCGGGCTGAAGCACAATATATGTGGACTAGAAAGGTAAACTGGTTCTTATATAGCGCTTTTCTACTCTTCTGAGCACTCAAAGCACTTTATACAACTTGTGCATTCACCCATTCGCACAAGCACATTTGTCTAAGTGCTTTTTCTAAGCTAAAATTTACACACATTCATACTCCGATGGATGCATCGGAGAGCAATTTTGGGTTAGTGTCTTGCCCAAGGATATGGGCAAGACCCCAGGCATGCAGACTAGGGGAAGCCAAGAATCGAACCACCAACCTTCCGATCAGTAGATGACCTGCTCCACCGCCTGACCTACAGCTACGCCATGTAAAAGAGACTATGCACACATCATTCATTGTAACAGCTGTCAACAACTGTGTTGTGTCCTGTAATGTCAGATAGTGATAGTTAAGATGGCGAACTGAACTCAGCCAACACTACGAACTAACCATTTTTTTCTGATTAGGTTGTTGAGTTTCTGGTGAGCTCTTCAGGTTGTACTCTGACATAGCTGCAGGGTAATGGATATGTGGCTGTTGAACACAGCATCTCTCTCAAACTTTCACAGTAGAGTAAGTCTGTAAGTCTGTGTCTGCTGGAGTGACACCAGATGCTCCGTCAGAGCTGAAACTCACAGCAGCATAATGAGAACACTCCTGTTGTCTGGGTTGATCTGACTGTACGGTGGAACAAAGATTAACCACATGTTTATTTTTAAAGTAGACTCTGCTGTAGTGGACTTCATCCTCCTGCTTTGGTTGTGTTGAGATGTCATTAACAGGACCAAGGCTGAGCTGAGGGAAACAAACAGCATTAATTTATACTGTACTTTAAACTTGACTCCTTTCACTGTATGTTGAGAAAAATGAAATGACCACTGGAACGTTAAGACAATCCACAAACATCTAATCTCTACCTGTTCAATTTGGTCAGACCTTTCAGTTGTTGGAGGCTGAGCAGAAGTTCTCTGTTTCCTGGTTAAAATGAATGAACTGAAAAATTAGTGACTTCAGAGCAGA
>NW_005188574.1:6238-7324 GCF_000239375.1 Pundamilia nyererei
TTCTCTGTATCTATGAAGCGCCTTGAGGCGACTTATGTTGTGATTTGGCGCTATATAAATAAAATTGAATTGAAATTGAATTGAATTGAATCTTTGCAAACATCTGCACAGACAGCATGCTAGTGCAACGCCAGTCAAGAACCCAGACTGATGATAAAGCTGAGTGAATGCTGACTCCAGCCCAGCAGCCTGAACTTCAATAGGTAACAAAGGCAGTGATGAACAGACAGGCTTCAGCCTCTGTTTCTACCTGTTTATGTTTCTAAAGTAGAATCACTGGGAATCGCTATAAAGTTTCTTTGTTCTGGTTTTCATCTTTGCTTTGTTTTTAGCTTTGTGTTCACAGAGTAACGAGCAGGTGAGCAGTGTAACAATTTACTTTATCTGGTGAGTAATCAAGTGACATACTGTATTACTTTTAAAAGGTGTAACAAGTAATGTGTCATATATTCTTTTTTTGAGTAACGATACCAGCACTGATCAAAAACATTTAATCTCAGAGTAAATCTCCTCTGTGACTCACACACTAAACATTTTGAATAAAGCTACAAACTGGTGCTTAAGTCCTCCTGTTCAGTGGAGAAATGTATTTATTAAAGAAATATATTTCACTACAAGTTATACATACATATTTGTACTTTCAGTTTTGTCAAAGTTCAATCTAAATTATCTTAAAAGAGAAAACTTTTTAGTCCACAACTTATTTCTGACGTCAACTAACACAAGTAATTTTACAGATGACAAGTTTTTCCACAGTTTTTGTCATTTTTAGTAAAGATAATATTTTGTTTCTTCTTATAGTCGATCTTTCTGTGCAGGAATTTGTGTGGAGTATTTTAACATAGTGGTAATGCTGTTTTAGATGAAGGACCTGAATATTTCTTCCAGCTCTGTATCTCCGAATTGGACCGTATCTAAAATTTACCCTTGCATTTGCTATGATGGACTATTTACTCCATGGTGTAGCTATTTTCTCATAATTAAAAAATCGGAATATTTCTTCCACCTCTGCTCCTGTTCAGACATTAATAAGTAAAGTCTGCTGAGGGAGGAGTTTAGATTTACCTGTGACAATCAAAAAGACTC
>NW_005188574.1:8790-11426 GCF_000239375.1 Pundamilia nyererei
GAGGTGTCTCTGCTATTAAAATGAAGATTTTCCAACCACCAAACCGATCGGAAAAAAGTCCCTTTTAACCACTATGGTAACAAACTATTCTTTAGTGATCGGACAGAGGCTCGATGGTGGAGCAGAGACCAGCTGTGTTGTTCTTACTGAAGATAGAAGTTATAGTGATGAACATCCTCCATTAACACCTTTAAGTTTATTAGTAACAGATTTATTAGAGATTTGCTTATTAGATTGCTGTTATTACCTGTTTTTTTCCCTTTTTTTCATTAATCATTAAATAATAATGTTATATATTTGTACTGTAAAATCTTAGATGAATTTACAAAGTGTTGCTTAAATGATGCAGTATCAATCTAAAATAATTCAAACAATACAAACAGCTCTAGCTCCATCTTGCTGGGTCAACTTCTCTCTTTCATTGTGAATGATGAAAATGATGCCAAAAATGACACATTCAGCTGTCTAACACATCGTAGCAAAGTTTAACTTCCTTCTTTCCTTTTGTCTTTTCTTTGTATGTGCATGTTGTGTCTTTTTACCTGAAATATTTTGTGCAATTATTCCTCCTATAATGCTGTTTTATCTGTATTTTACTTATTATAGGTTGTCTTTAATCACAAGTTACTGTTCAAAGAGCAGAAAGCTGCAGAGGTGTTAAAACTATTGTCTGTATCTGGTTTATGATGGAAACATGTCTGTGGTGACAAAGAATCTCCAGGCTGAAGCTCAGTGATCAGCATGAACGGCTGTGATGATGTAGACCTTCCTCTGCTGTCAAGCTGCAGCTGCTCTTTGTATCAATGTAAAGGATCATATTTATTATCGAGCAACCTAAAAACTAATCTAGCCTAAAAAACTCTGACATGTTTCCGCAATCAAACCTCTGTCATAGAGTTTGAAAAGTTTTTGTTGACATCACTGTTTTCTGGTTGTTTTACTAGAATAACTGTCAGGGCTCGGAGTGGACTATTCCAGTAATGATGTCGTGCCAACAAAATATTTATACGGTGAGCTGAAAGGAGGCCATTTCTGATGTCTTTGTATATTGACATCATCTCAGACTCCAGCTTTCTGCTCGGTTGTTGTTCAGTTTCCCCTGAACTGCTTTAACATTCATTAGCTCACTTCAAGAGCTCATCAAAGCGGAAACTTTAAGTGCTGCTGATTAACAGTGAATCTCATGTTTTCTAACATCCTTTAATAACTTTCCAGAGTTTTCCTACGTTTAAAACATTCAGCCATGAATGCTTTAGGAGGAGAAACATGTATTCCTACCTGAGACAAACTGAATGAATCCCCAAACCAAAAATCCAACTTCTGCCGAGATCATGACTGTCAGATTTCAGCTTCTAGTCAGAAAGTTAAGTGCATTGTTCGTCACACAGGAAAAGCTTAAAAACCCGAACTGACACGTACACGTTAGTTCAGCCAAATATAAACTGCAGCTTTAACACCATCAAACTTCCTCCTGCATGGTGTTTTTTAAGCTTAAATTTAACTTGTGGAGTTTTTTTAAACAGCAGAAATTTCTACATTTGCCTGACTGAGGCTGGAGAAGTGTGAAGCTTAGTGTTTTTCTTTCTTTTAAGTAAACAGTTCCTGCCAAGCAAGGGAACAAACATGCTTTATTTGTTTTGAGAACAGCAGTAATCAGTAGTATTATTTTCATACATACACAATTTTAAAAAACAACAAAAGTAAAGCTTAAAAAACACCTCATCTGATCTCAATGGGGAAAGCGTCACAGTGGATATCTATACTGATACAGACTGATGCCACATTGTTTGATGGAAATGAAAATCATCAACCTTCAGAGGGCTGAATTTGATGGAAGTCTGTTTCTAATTGTTTGGTTAATAACATTAACATCAGAGGCCTACTGGAGGTCATTTTGTAGGGCTCTGGCAGTGCTTGCTTTCCTAGTTCTCTCCCACATGGTTGCCCACAAATGTGCCCACAAAATGAAAAATTTCAGTGGAAATTTAATTGCTTACCACCAATTTGTCGTGGTTTCCTGGTGGTTGGCATTTTTTTTCCCCTGTAGTGTGACCGAGGCCTAATCTACAGCACATCGCTGAACAATTCTGGGAATCTGGAGAAAACACTCTGGGCTAGGGACAAGACGAAAGCAACACTTAAAGGCCTGTGATCTTTGAGCTTTCAGGCAGGGCTGCAATGAAAATATGCAAGATTCTGTCATGGAAATCACTGCATGGGTTTGGGAATAATTCCAAAAAACACTGTCAGTGAACAAATTTCATTCCTTTACGGTCACTCAAAGTAAAACTCAGCAATACAAACAGAAAATAGAGACCAATGTCAATTATATATGTCCGACCACCTCCTTTCACAAAATGTACTTCAGGGCAGCTGGATAGTATAATGGTAAGACCACACACCTTTGGAGCGGAGAGCTCAAGTTTGATTCCCTCCTGGTATCCAGCAAGGGACCTAGCTAGGTCCTCCATACCATAACACCACGTCTGCTGCTCGGACATGATACATTTAAAGGCATGTTGTACTCTGTATGTGACCAATAAAGCTAGTTTCTTCTTATTCTCTGGGAATCACGCTTTCATTCCTCACTTCTTCTTACTTATCAGTTTTTCAGGTAAATTCTCTCTCTTTTTTTT
>NW_005188574.1:12038-12966 GCF_000239375.1 Pundamilia nyererei
GAGATCAAAACTCCAGACATCCAGAGGCCCCCAGAACACAAGAGACCAAGGAAGACCAACAGAGGGGCAGCCGCGCCACTGTCCCAGTAAGAGCTGAGGACAGTCCCAGATAAGGTAAATTCTCTCTGATAAACAGACTTCACTTCATGCCTGTCACTGTGTGTGTGAAGGGCAGAATGGGGTGGATGTACAGTAGGCTAAACAGATTGTCTCCATCAGATTTCAGGTACAGCATCATAGATCTCTGTACAGAAGAGCACAGTCATAGGAACGGCAATAGAAGATATTGCAGAGAACCCTCAACCTCATCAGAAAGAAGACTGTATGATGATTTAAAGACCTGATTACTGCTGCTGCTCTCATCAGAGATTAGAAAATACCAAAAATATTAATAAACGTTAAACGTGTCTGCAGACAAACTGTATCCAGCTTTAACACCAGCACTTCCTCATTTCTATTTTCCTTAAAAGAAGAGCCCTCTAGTGTAGAATCATTGTACTGCATGAGCCAGTTCACATAATACAGAACCATTGAATGAATTACTTCATATTTATCATCACAATTATGGGCTTTATTGTTTTAGTTTATCACAGTATCCCAGTTAAACGTGTGATACGACCACATTTTGTTATATTGTCATTAAAAACCTGTTAGTGCTCACAGTGAGAGGAGAGAGACATGAAGCTGTCAGGGATTATTTTGAGGTTTAAAAAAAACAAAACTTAATATATGTTAAACTTGCCGACATGATGACTTTAAAGCTTTAACTCCTCAGTTAAACAGTCCTAATGTTTTACATTCAAAGCTGCAAATCACACAGAAAGTAACTCAACCCAAAGCATGTCATTTATTTTACACAACACTGACACCACATACAAACACTGGCAGACAGCTGTGGTGTCTCTGCTATGATACTGAAGTTATTTTA
>NW_005188574.1:14014-15832 GCF_000239375.1 Pundamilia nyererei
CTGTGTCAATAGACTTTGCAGCCATATGTCACCAGTAGGACTCTCAGGTCATCTGATCAGGGTTTATTGTCCATTCCTACAAACTAAAGGTGACAGACCCTTTACAGATGTGGCCCCCTCTCTTTGGAATTCACTGTCCCATCAGCCTAAGACCTGTGAGTTGAGTGGATTCACTCAAAAAGCACCTAAAGACTCATGGTTTTAAAGTGGCATTTGGGTAGTTTTTATTTTGTTCTGTTTATTTCTGTTGTGGTCCTTTTTGCAGGCCAAATCAGTCAATGTGAGTGTGTAGTGTGTTTGTTGCAGATGCAGAGTATTGTGGGGGTCTGCTAATCCTGGAAGACGTTCCACACCTGCACACTGTTGAGCTGATTAGGGTCCAACTGTAAGAGGCTGGTGTTTCCATTTATTCAACACCAGATTTTATTCTGCATGTGCTAAACAAGCTTGGCTCCTGCGATGCTGATGTGTATGCTGTCGTTTCTGCTTTACTCACATTTGGCTTCTTTGCTCTTGCACCTCAGAAAACCAACTTATTTGGGAGTCTAGGTCACTTTCTTTCCAAGCTCCTTAAATAAATGTGTACTTCCTATTTGGTTGTGATTCTTTGTGTGTGGTCTGAACCTGCATTTTACATCTTGCTACTATATGCTGGATAGTCTCTGGGGCACCTTTGCACAGTTTAAAGAACATATGTTCTTGTGCCACCAGTTCAGAGCCTCTGTGCTGTCCTTTAAGCCGGCCTTTTCTAGCCACTGGTGGGATTTCTTGATGTGAACCACTTCCTTTATCTATCCATACATCTCATGCAGGGGCTTGGTCATCTATGACTGTTTGTCATCACTATCTGTCTTCAGCTGCCTGAGGCATTCTTTTAGCAGCTTATCTAAGAGGCCGTCTTCCTGAAGTATTCATGGACGCCTCTCAATGTAGCCGATATTTACAAAACTAAAAAGGGTTGGCATAGTAATGTAAAAAAAAAAAAAAAAACAATTCACCATGACTCTTCCTACAATTCTCAAATTAATTTGTGGGACACAACAGATTTAGAACAGAACATTTTAAACATTTAAAAGTTAGAGAAAACCAACATAAAAACTTAGAGAGAAGTTAGAGAGATCATCTTGAATGACTGATTGTTTATATTAACCTGCATTCTGCTGTGGTGAGCAGAGATATGTTCATAAAAGGGAATCTGGGTTCATCTGAAGAGAGAAGGCAAATAATAAGCACTGGGTTATTTAAAATGATAGAATAGACGGTGCTTTACAACAATGTTTTGTTAGTGTGCGTTAAGTGGGAGTGCAGGGTTGACATAAACTATTGAGATAAGAGATCATCATAATTCTCAGACACATGAGTTGCAAGCAAAGAGTCATTGTGTTGTGCATGAAAGGTTTCCTCTATCAGTCTTTGTGGCAGGAGCAATGTGACAGGTAGATGGAGCATGAAGATTCACACTTTAAATCTCAATTCTGTTCTGTCATTCTCCCTTGCAGACTCTCTTTCATGCAACCATCTTCTTCTTCATCTCCACCTCATCCAAGTCACCTCGAGTTCCATCTAAGCCTCATCTTCATCATCACCAGCATCTAGACTCTGGGTCCTATCTTAAATCCTGTCACCACTGGCTTTTTGTTCTACCGTGATGGGTCATTGGAGACTAATCGCAGAATAGCTTAATTAATTCTCAATAAATTATCTTTAATTCTTCCAAATGATCGCTCCTTATAGAGGATGAATTTGTGGAGTCTGCTGTATCTGCAAGACTGAGTTGAATTCTGCTTTGGTGGCAGTTTTCTCATTTGCAGCTTCATT
>NW_005188574.1:16014-17249 GCF_000239375.1 Pundamilia nyererei
AAAACAATTCACCATGACTCTTCCTACAATTCTCAAATTAATTTGTGGGACACAACAGATTTAGAACAGAACATTTTAAACATTTAAAAGTTAGAGAAAACCAACATAAAAACTTAGAGAGAAGTTAGAGAGATCATCTTGAATGACTGATTGTTTATATTAACCTGCATTCTGCTGTGGTGAGCAGAGATATGTTCATAAAAGGGAATCTGGGTTCATCTGAAGAGAGAAGGCAAATAATAAGCACTGGGTTATTTAAAATGATAGAATAGACGGTGCTTTACAACAATGTTTTGTTAGTGTGCGTTAAGTGGGAGTGCAGGGTTGACATAAACTATTGAGATAAGAGATCATCATAATTCTCAGACACATGAGTTGCAAGCAAAGAGTCATTGTGTTGTGCATGAAAGGTTTCCTCTATCAGTCTTTGTGGCAGGAGCAATGTGACAGGTAGATGGAGCATGAAGATTCACACTTTAAATCTCAATTCTGTTCTGTCATTCTCCCTTGCAGACTCTCTTTCATGCAACCATCTTCTTCTTCATCTCCACCTCATCCAAGTCACCTCGAGTTCCATCTAAGCCTCATCTTCATCATCACCAGCATCTAGACTCTGGGTCCTATCTTAAATCCTGTCACCACTGGCTTTTTGTTCTACCGTGATGGGTCATTGGAGACTAATCGCAGAATAGCTTAATTAATTCTCAATAAATTATCTTTAATTCTTCCAAATGATCGCTCCTTATAGAGGATGAATTTGTGGAGTCTGCTGTATCTGCAAGACTGAGTTGAATTCTGCTTTGGTGGCAGTTTTCTCATTTGCAGCTTCATTAAAACAGTAAAACTCTCATTACTCTGTTAGATTATTGATTGTTAATGTGGAATTACACTTGTTAGTTTTAAATGTGCATCTTGGTTTATTACCACCAAATTCTTCAAAAGAACATTTCATTACCAAACACAAACACTATACTATTTCAATATTTTTTTCTAACAGGATGATCATAGTTTTTTTTTTACTTTAATGAAGTTTAAAACTCTTATCACAACAAAAGAATTGAAAATATACTTTACTAACAGTGCATCTCCTATTAGCAACTTATACAGTAATAACACTGAAGTCGTTGCTTATGAGACAACTATTAGGATAATAAGCATACAATGAAAAGCATTTTCAACAACAAATATTCAATATGGCTTAAAATCACATAATTAAGTTAGTGATAGATATATTT
>NW_005188575.1:0-1003 GCF_000239375.1 Pundamilia nyererei
TTGTTGTTCAATAATAAAATTATTCCTCAAAGATACAACTTGCCTAATAATTCTGCACTCCCTGTATGCACACTGATATTCGCCTGTGGAAAACTGGTGATTTTTATTTCCTATAGCAATGCGAAATTTGCAGTATTGGGCTGCATTTGTGACACAGTCAAGTTAGCTATCAATTGTGAGCCGCAGTGAGGCCAGCCGCCTCCTGTCCACCATATAAATTTTCTTGCACTTTTACAACTGCACCGATTCTCCTTCATTGCTGATCGCAAATGTAAGCTTGTGCAGACATAAAAACAAACATTGCACTGAAAGAGCCTGATTGCATCATATTCAAAAATTCATTAAAAGTCACCCTTAACAGTTGATGTGAAACTTTCAGATTTTTTCTCTCCTCTGGGCCAAGTTTCATCTCAAACTGCTTTCAGGTTTCACGTGTGCTCAAATTTAAAATCTTCAAAGGAATGTGATAACGTCCTGTTAGAAATGTTAGAAAATTATAACATCACATACAAATTTTATTAAAATTCATCTGTGACTGTAAACTAGGAATGGACTGATCCGATATTACGTATCGGTCCACTACTGACCTAAATTACTGGATCGGATATCGGAGAGAAATTAAAAATTTAATCCGATCCATTAAATATCACAAAAGCACCTCACAAAACTTGTCACAACATGACTTAACTTCGTTCATACCCTTACCACGTCGGAGCAGTGTGCGTCACGTGATAGAGCGGCTGCGCGAGACCTCTCGGCGGTCTGGTTGAAGCCTCACTACCAACCCGGCATTTCATCTCCGAGAAAGTGATCCCACAGAGAAGTAAAGCAAGTGTGTAAGTTCATCTCTGAATCTTTGTAAAGCATTCCCACGTTAAGCTTAACAACCGATATATGGAGCGACTGCCTCTTCTTGCTGCTACTTCAATCATGAAACTGATCAATGATCAGCTGATCGGCTTTTCTCTTGTTTGTTTTTGGCCCACTTTGCACCAGAAAGAGG
>NW_005188575.1:2820-3953 GCF_000239375.1 Pundamilia nyererei
TTGATATTTCTGCTAAGTACTCTTTAAAATACCAGAATAGGAATGATGGTGCAGGTTTAAGTTTATTAGATCAGTGTTGCTGAACTATGAAATATTTTGGGTGCAGAGTATTTTTTGCATACAGGTATAAGAGAATAGCTTTAGTGTTGTTGTTTATTTAAACTTGAGTGTAAACTTATACAAAATGCAGCAACATATTAAAAACAGTTTTATTGATTAAAAATACACTATATCGGATTCATATCGGTATCGGCAGATATCCAAATTTATGATATTGTAACGTGCCATCTCTACTGTAAACATGAAATTGTCAGTGGACTACTCCTCTGGGTTACCTTCTCTACACGTGTGCCAGCTTTCATCACAAAATGCTGCAAGATTCCAGAGAAATTAAATTCAACAAGGTTATTTTAATAAACAAAACTTTACAAAAACAAAAATTCTATCTTGGATAGCTGACATGAAATTCTCCATAAATTCCACTCCTCCACAACTCACACTACATGTCTACAACGTTTCAGCTCCAACCATTGCAAATATTTCTCTTTTTCACCTTTATTGGAAAGTGTAGTCAAGACAGACAGCCTTGGAAAACAGCTCACGTGTCCATTAGTTTTAAAAGGCTGGATTAACCTAATCGATTTCTTAGTTAGAGTGGGTGCAACTGCCATTGCCCCAGCAGAAACAGTATTGAAGTCTATCCCAGTTTCCTATCACCTGGCCGTGGATCTCTAGGAACTTGAAGAAACTGGTCAGCTTGACTCCATGGCAGTTACATTGGGTCCAGAGTCTAAAAGAGCAGCTGCCGAGGAAAATAAATAAATAAATGAATAAATAATCCAGCTAGCCTCCATCTTCAACAGGTACAACATCATCCTGGACAAGCAAGAATTCCCTCCACTTGCAACGGACCTCCTCCTATGCTCTCACTCGTAACCATCACCCAGTTGTGAAATAGTGCACTCAGGATTGTTCTGCCTGGTCTGCAGATCATCTGAAGGTGAGTAGAGCAGCCCCATCTCATTAATCTCGGGCCACAGGTTCTCCCTCAGATAGGTCTACACACATCATCTAGCACAGGGGTGGGCAATCTCAGTCCACGAGGGCCGGTGTCCCTGCAGGTTTTAGATGTG
>NW_005188575.1:4691-6005 GCF_000239375.1 Pundamilia nyererei
TGTAATCATATTATTTTTGCTGGGGATTTTATCATTTATGTTAATGATCTTACTTGTTTCCCTTATCTTAATCCATTATCCCCAGAATAATGAAGTCTTTTGGTTTTAAACAGCATGTTGTTGGACCTACACATAACCATGGACATACTTTAGATGTTTGGGGAGGGTTTTGTTGTTGTTGTTGTTTTAAAAACACCTGACTTCAGTATTAACTCTATATTTTGAAACTGATTTGTTTATTTCTGGCCATTTATGTATTTAATTAGATCATGTTTCTTCTTTCTGTTTTCCAGGTGAACAGACAAATGAGGCCACGGTAGTACACTAACAGCATTTTAGTGAAGAGAAAAAAACCCAATGAAATGTCTGTGAAGGTTCTCAGTCATCCAGGTCATGGTAGTCTAAGGAGCTTGGAAAGAAAAGCATCTGGACTTCTTTAAGTTTCTTGAAGACATTTCACCTCTCATCTGAGAAAGAAGCCATCTATGTCCACTATGAACGACCATTTTAGAACAGAGGGGGTGGCTTACGACACCAACTGTCTGGTATCTATAATCCAGGGTTGAGATCCTTCCCAAACGCTGTTGCTCTGGGATGAGAAGTGAAAATGTCTTCAACAAACTCCAGAAAAGTCCAGACACTTTTGTTTCTAAGTCCCTTAAAATCTATGGTGAAGAGAAACCCCTTCACAACACCAACCAAATGAACAACACTCTCCAGGAGGAAGGTGTATCGCTATCCAAATCTACCATAAAGAGACTGCATGAAAGTAAATACAGAGGGTTCACTGCAAGGTGCAAGCCACTCATAAGCTTCAAAAATTGAAAGGCTAGATTGGACTGCTAAAAAACAACTAAAAAGCCAGCACATCTCTCAAAAACATTCCTTGGACAGATGAGACCAAGATCAACTTCTATGAGAATGATGACAAGAAAAAAAGTATGAAGAAGATGCAGTTCATGATCCAAAGTATACCACATCATCTGTAAAACACGGCAGAGACAGTGTGATGGCTTGGGCGTGCATGGCTGCAGTGGCACTTGGACACTAGTTTTTAATGATGATGTGACTATGGCAGAAGCAGCTGAATTAATTCGGAGGTGTTCAGAGACAGACTGTCTGTTCGAATCCAGCTAAATGCAAACTAAAGTTTGCTGAAGTCAAACTGATTGGCCAGAAGTTTATTAAGGTAAAGAAGTGAAATAGTCCAAGTCCAACTGTCCCAGGCTCTGTGGGGCCGGGGGGCGCTGCTGCGCTGGGCCCCGGTCTGGATGGGCCTGGGCCCCCTTTCCCTGGCGGGTCGCGGAGTATGGG
>NW_005188575.1:8040-8963 GCF_000239375.1 Pundamilia nyererei
TAATTATGCATTTCACTAGTTAAACACTAAACTTCAGACAAAGAGTCTCACAAACAAACAGCAAATGAAAGCTGCTGCAATAAAGGCCTGGTAGAGCATTAAAGAGGAGGAAACCCAGCATCTGGTGATGTCCATGAGTTCAAAACTTCAGGCTGTCATTCCCAGCAAAGGGCTTTCAACCAAGTATTAGAAATTAACATTTTATTTTCAGTTATTTAATTCATTCAATTAGTTTTAAGCCCGTGAAATGAAAAGATTGTGTTAAAATGTGTTTTATTTTCTCACATTTTTATACAATTTTTTTGTTCAACTCACTAAATTAAGGCTGAAATCTGAACTTCAACTGCATCTGAGCAGAACAACAGTTTAAAAAAAAAAGTTGCCTCTGTCCAAATATTTATGGACCAACTATTTCTCAACATTAATTACTGCTAATAAGCACAGCCAGAGAGTTCTTTAACACAGCGGACCGTCTCTTAAATAACACAAATTTTAATCAGATTCAAAGTGGGAAGTTAACTTTAACTTTATGAATTTTAAACCTATTTTAAGGATAAAAATAAACCCATAAAATACAAAACATTAGCCCCTGATTCTTTTATCAGTGTCACCTACCCTACCCCTACAATAACATTTTATCTTCATTTATACCAACCTCTTTAGATGAGCTTTTAAATACTGTGACTGACATTGACACAACAATCAACCATCACATTTTGATAGAGAGGCATGGGTTAGTATATCTGGGACAGCTCTGCAATGGTTAAGATAATTTCAGAAAAATTGCAAATTTTCTGTTTCCACTAGTGACCAAGGGTCACTGAATTATGGAGTCCCCCATAATTCCAACCCCCCAAAACTCATACTTGCAGGCTGTTGATGTAGAAATTTTCTCCTTATGAATGTAATGCCAGCACCTGTTC
>NW_005188575.1:10550-11515 GCF_000239375.1 Pundamilia nyererei
TATCGTTTATATTGCCCACCCCTACTGCAGCCCATTTAGTTTGAACAAATTGTGTTTGTAATTGTGACAAAGAAGTTACATTTAAGGGTGACATATTAGACTACTACAGGTTCAGAATGAATACAGCTGTTGCATTATGCCTCTCTCATCTGGATATTTGCTGTTTCTTAATGACCTTATGTGAGTATAACTACATGCCGCCGACCTTTGCTCTGCGGTGGATTCTGGCTGCGGTCTCGGAGAACATTAATCTCGTAGACTGCTCCATAAGGTTCAAACAGTTCACGAAGCTGCTCTTCCGACCAAGACCGGGGAATCTGTCCAACAAACATTTTAATGGCATCAATATCTGGTTGGTCAGGGTGGTCCAGGGACCCATTCATCTTCTTCCCACTAGAAAGACAGACAACCGTCCATTAAATTGGAGCTAGAAACAAACTTAAAAGTATGCATTAAACAATAGTGTACATGTACAACATTTATCGATTAGGGTCTGACAGAAAGTGGCTATGGTCACATTTTCACACATTTCTCTAAAATCACCTCTGATTAGGAGCATAAATGACTGATTGTGGTTTTTACTGATTAATTATGTGAATACTCACGAAAGGGACACAAAATATGTTAATTGAATTAATTTCACTTTAATTTTACTCATCTAGCACCAAATCACAACAGCAGTCATCTCAAGGCGCTTAGGGCATTCGCCTCTTTGTTAGATACACTTGATCAACGACACATTAATGCAAATAACTAGTGAGCCAATCACATGGTAGCAACTCAATGCAGTCCAGCATGTAGACAGAGTCGAGATGATGCACTGAAGTTCAAACCAGGCAACAGAATGGTGAGGAAAAGTTATTTAAGTGACTTAATGTGGACGGTTTTTGATGCTGCTGTTCTAAGTATTTCAGATACTGCTAATTTGCTCAATCACCTCTAAGTTATAGAGAATGGTCTAAAAA
>NW_005188575.1:12762-14281 GCF_000239375.1 Pundamilia nyererei
AAAAAAAAGATGTTGAAATCGGGACTTCTGAGGAATTTCACTATCTTGTAGTACACATATTTATTGCTAAATGTACACTCCACTACAATTCTTTCCAGCTGACTTCAAGAGGCACCTGGAATAATGAACCTGGCTAGGAAGGGTTACTTACACAGGACTAGCATTTAAAGAGCAATGGTCCACCATCATCTCTGGGAGAAAATCCAGCTTAAAAGAAGCCATGCTGATAAAACCTGTATCTTTCTTCTTCTTCAGCACAATGGAAGTAAACTCACAAGGCGATCAGAAGGTAGAGGCAAACTCCAGATTGCACACTTGCTGTTAAGTCCCCGAGGACTGGTGTCATAGGGCAGCAGTGTGCAAAAAACCAGAGGGAAAAAAATAAACCAATCCACATGAAAACCCGTGTGTTTGAACACAAAAACAAACCAAAAAAAAAAAAAATCAAGTAAAGGGACACTTATGTTTGAGATGAAAGAAGAACAAAAACGTCAGAGACAAACTGGCAGGCCTTCAGGTTAGCTTACCAGGCTCTGGGACAGAGACTAAAAACTGCATGTAGTTCATGGAAACAGAGGGATGCTGGGATAACTGGGACTAGAGTGCGTAATAGCCATATGAATGACCACAATCAAAGTGCTGATGATCCAGGGCCTTTGTGAACATTTCTCCTAGGCCAGCAAATCTGGCTGCAGCGTCAGATAAACAAAGTGTCAAATTGATGGTGATAAGGCCCAGTGGTCAGAGGGAATGAAAAGGGGAGTGAATAGTACTCCCCAGCCAGCAGCTAATCCCTGGACTAGCTACACCAAGAGTAACAATTAGGTTCCGGCCTGAGGGGCCCGTGTTTTCGCTGTTGTCTTACATGCTGCACAGGTCGGTGTGTGATTTTTGTGTGTAAAGATATACATGAACCAATATCAAATAACGCCTTTGTGTGTGCAGCCTAAACTCACAGCTACACACAAACAATTAAGTTCACCAAGGGTTACACTGGAAAATAGTTATATCAAGGGACATACAGTTTACTGACATGTTATAATTTAATATAAAAACATGCTTTGACCCACGTAAGTCCTCAACAAAGAAACAAAAAAAAGACACTGTTAGTTGAGCACAACTATATTAATACAGTGACAAACAAACCAGGCAATAATTTACTACAAATTTAACAAAAATAAACAGACCGAATCTGCAAAAGGCAGCATTTGACCTCTGTGCCTTCATTTCGACACAATGTAAGACAGTACACATTTTCCTCCACTGTCTAAAAGACAAATTGGATCAGATTAAAACACACCCGTCTGTTATTCCTTACATATGCTGCACTCTGCATGGGCGTCTTCACTTTTCCCCTCCAGCAAGGCACAGTGCCTTTGTTTACATACGCACACGGCGTTGACGCAGAATGAGAAGAGCAAAAGTGGATCGTTGAATGAAACGGATGAACCAGAACTGGTTTGTAAAAATGCTGCAACTTCACTGGTGTGGAACTGGTTTAGCTTTCGTCCGTCAGATA
>NW_005188575.1:15481-17171 GCF_000239375.1 Pundamilia nyererei
GGCCTCCTTGACTCCGCCCTCAAACCAGCGTTAAAGGTGTGAGCATCACAGCAGATTCCTTTGTGTCAAAATAACTGAGGGTAAAATACAGAAAAATATGAAGGCGGTTTTCTTGGTCAGCTTTGATGTGCATAATCAATATGAGATAATAAATGTGTGATTTCAACAAACTGTGAGTATATCTGAAGTGCTTGTATTAATGGGTGTGAATCAGTGAATGAGGCATAATAAAGCACTTTGAGCGAAAATATGACAATATATAATGATGCCCTTTCTTTTTTACTTTATCTGTGACTTAAATGCTGTGATATTTACATTAGTTATTACGACAGGCTAGCTGAACATAAGGATTCCTATCAGGCCATGATGATTTGATCTTATTTGCAGCAAATATTGGTTTGCTGCTTTATAGATTATTTGTGCAGTTCTGATGTGGACCAAATCTTTAAAGCATTTAATTTGACAAAAAGTGGATTTGATGGTTCTATGCAAAAATAATAAATACACCAATACACCTTAATAATTTAACGCTGGTATCAGATTTGATATTATTCAGATTAGATTAGATTTGATTAAACTTTATTAATTCCTTGGGTGGGTTCCTCCGGGAAATTTTATTTGCGTTATATTCATGCAGTTGTGCATATTCACGCAACTTACTTAATTACAGCTTAGATTAAGAGTCTTTACCGCACTTTGTTGTCATTTACATTAGTGCTGCTTTATCGCTTTTCTGTGTTCTTAGTTTACTTTGTGTGTGTACACACATACATGCATGCAAACACACAAGAGAAGAAGAAAAGACAGAGATGAGTTGAAGGTGACACTATCAAGACGGTAGACAGTAACTTGTTATCTTAAGTGCAAAAAATGCAAAGGTAATGTAATGACAGACATTGAGAGAGAGAGAGAGAGGTGAAAGAAAGGTGAGAAAAAGTTGAAAAGAACGGTGCTTCTGATGAAACTTTTCCAAACAGTGGTTTGGACATCGACCACAAACTATTGCAAACAAGGAAACGGCAACAGCAACTGTGAAATGTGTCCAACTGGTGCATCTTTTGCTCTTAGCTTCCTCTAACTATGTTAGCTAGTCTTCATTAGCAACCAGTGCATTTTTGCTAATCTGGACTTTTGGATGCAGAGTAGTTATGGTGCTCCATATACACACACACACACACACACACACACACACACACACACACACACTTACCCCCTCAGTTCCAGGTTGGGGCCTTCCACGGTAGCAAGGACATGTGAGGGCAGACCAGTGTGTTCTTGAGACACATACAGTGTTTCAGGGTCAAGGCTATCCATCCAAGGCCTAGTAGTACTAGTAAAACACAAACCCACACATACACACAAGAGACACATCAGGACAAGACACAAAAGAAACCAATTACAAACACAAGGCTCTAGGAGTTCGGCCAATTTGGTCGCAAACGCGACCAAATTGGCCTTAGAGGGCCGCTTAGAGCTGCTTAGAGGGCTGCTGAAGCACCGCCACACCAACTCCGTGCTGCTGCTCCACATCGTGGTCTAAACCAATGAGAGATAGTCAATAGCGGAACCTCTCAGATGTTGATGCCCAAGGTAAGATGTTCAGATACTGAGATCTTCAGTTCGAAGTCTTTGAGGCACTTTTAATTTGGACTTCCTTTTCATTTTATATATCTTGAGACATTTTAAGTTT
>NW_005188576.1:0-8341 GCF_000239375.1 Pundamilia nyererei
GTCTCTCTTCCACAGCATGTCTTTATCCTGTCTTCCTTCTCTCACCCCAACCGGTCGCAGCAGATGGCCCCGCCCCTCCCTGAGCCTGGTTCTGCTGGAGTTTTCTTCTTGTTCAAAGGGAGTTTTTCCTTCCCACTGTCGCCAAAGTGCTTGCTCATAGGGGGTCATATGATTGTTGAGTCTTTCTTGGTATCTATTATTGTATGATCTACTGTACAATACAAAGCGCCTTGAGGTGACTGCTGTTGTGATTTGGAGCTATATAAATAAAATTGAATTGAATTCTCAATATGTGAAAATTTGGTTTCAAGTAAAGGTCAAGCCATTTTATTAGGGAAGAAAATCATAAAATATAGAGTTTATTGCACAACAACAAGGGAAAAAAAATACAAGAAACATCTGAAATAAATCATTTTAACAAGTACTATCCATCCTTTCACTATTAAGAAAAACTCACTGCATGTTTAGACCCTCATCGATCAGTTTTTTTGTGAGCTGAGTGAAAGGAATAAACTCATTTGGTAAGACAACATATATAATATAAGTAACATAAACAATAACAGTAACAGAAGCACAGCGGGTAGACAAACATACATAAGGATGCTCATTTTACAGACTTCATGATACAGGCCTACAGCTTGTGGAATAGTGCACTCCATGTTAAAAAAAATGTAAATATTTTCTAATAGCTCTGTGAATGATATATATATACACATTTATTTATCTGTACATGTGAGATTGTGTTGCATTCTGAGGTTCTTCCATAGTTTGGTTTGAAGGCCCTACACAGTGTCTGGTCAGGTGATCATAATCCTCTGCAAAAGTGCCTTTTAAAAAGAAAACAACCCTCTAAGTCAGGGGTGGGGAACTCCAGGCCTCAAGGGCCAGTGTCCTGTAGGTTTTAGATCTCACCCTGGGTCCACAAACCTGAATCAAATGATTATCATTAACAGGCCTCTGGAGAACTTCAAGACATGTTGAGGACATAATTTAGCCATTTAAATCAGCTGTTGGATCAAGAACACATTTAAAACCTACAGGACACCACCCATTGAAGCCTGGAGTTCCCCCACCCCTGCCAAGTCAAGAAAGGCAGTGGCTATAGTATGGTGTCCATTCAGATGGAAGACATGATCTTCTTTATGTCACCCCACAGTTTTAAAATCACAGAAAGTATTTTTTTTCACGGAATGGCTCTCTTCCACAGTTTTTTCTTTTTGTTCCGTCATCCTCCCCTCACCCTGAACCAACTCAAGGGTTTGCATGATGGATATTTCTTCCTGTTAAAAGGGAGTTTTTCCTTCTCACTGTCACCATTTGATTGTTGGGTTTTCTCTGTATTAACGTGGGGTGTTAACTTACAGTACAAAGTACCTTGAGCCGAATGTTGTTGTGATTTGGCGCTATATCAATAAAAATGAATGAGATCGGCATGTATGTGATCTGATAGAATCTGAGTTGCTTAGATAAAAGTTATAATCATAGACTTAGAAGCAATCAAAGTGCTGCAATGATAGCAAGTGTTGTTCTGTGCAAATGTTTGAGGCACTTGGATCTTTTGATTGTTTTCCATCGCACTGTACCACAAGGAAAGGCTCATGATTAGTCCCAGTTTTCCTCTGGAGCACATCACTGACCCTAAATATTTGACAAAAGTCATAAAGAGCTGTCTCCAGCAGCAAGATAAACAGCCAGTATGGTTTCCACAGAGTCTTAATGTCAACATAACAGAATCATTCAAGGATGATAAGACAGAACTCAGGCTAAACAAACAAGAAGTGGGACAACCTGCCCGTTGAGTACCTTAAGAAATTGTACGTCCATATTTATTGTGCTACAACTTTTCCCAACAGAATTCTGTAAGCATTTTTTTAACATATTAAACTATTCCTTCATTTAATTTAAGATTAATGCAAAACAACGTTTAATTTATCTGAAGCTGAGGTCACTTCTGCAGGTTTAAATGAAAAAATGCCCAGAGGTTTCCCATGTCACATTAGTATAACTGATAATGGAAAAAAATAACCTTTGACTCCTATAAATGTACAACCCTATGAAAATAACATCAAACACAAAGGGAGGAGAAACCAATGAATATTTCTCTGTTGCTGATTTAGAATCTGTGGGAAACACTGTCGCACATGTTTCCAGTCAAATGATTTCTACAAACACGCTGAAGTGTATGGTTCTTCTTTTTATACTCCATTGCTCAGTAAATCTGTGAATATGGCTTTTTCCCAGTAAACATCTGTCACAGAGGCAAAAACACAAAAAATGTTCAAAAAGATTACAAAATATGAGCATATTTATAATTGCATGTTAACTCATAGTAACTCATCCATGTCTTACTGGAACACAAATACCACCTGATATTACAACAAGGTCAGCACACTGTAAAAGTTATTTTAACCCCATATTTAAATAAAATTTTAAAAAAGTAAACATTCCTGTTAAAACTAATAAATTTTTGTAATTAAAAGTAAAAAGAAAATGTAAAAAAAAAATAGTCCTTTTAAATTTGATGCCAGCAACACAAAGTCAAGACTGAGGAATATTTATCACGGTTTTCCAGACCTGTTGCTCTATAATCAAATATTCTCTCATGTTCAACAGTGCTCATGTGGTCTGGCAGTGTCTTATTTAAAGGTAGAGTGTGTAAAATCTCACCACCAGATGTCAGTAAATTGCAGTCAACTGAGCTCTGATTACTTATCATCTCAATTCAAGTGTAATAATTCCAGCTACGGTGCCTGCTGGTGGACAAACACTTTTCACTTAGCAATAAATCGGGAATTAAACAATGAATATGTGTTTTGCAGTTTTGCAGTACTTTTTTTGACACACGAATCACCTCTGACCACAGCCGTTCGACATTTAGCTATCAATATGCTGTTTGCTCTGGTAGATGCTGTAAAATTTAGTGAAAGGACTACGATTCGAGCCGATAAGTCAGTGAAGCGAACCTCAGTGAGCTGCTGATAAGCACCGCTGTTTTTACCGTTGTTAGGTGCTGTTAGCTGGCATTATGTTGGACTTTGACACCTAGCAAGTAAACTCTGATACAATGGGATACTCTGAAACAAAGTGTTTATCACAGGGAAAGTGACAAACACTTTTCTAACATTAGCTGGCCTAATGTTAACTTGTAAATGGCAGTTGTTGTTTAGCTGGCTTGTTGGTAACAATAAGTAATTGTGACAATATCGTAAATTAGCATGATTATGCACATTAGAAGTTCTAATTTAGAACCCTAACTTCAGTTCAGGAGATGAGGTTAAGGTAAGAAGGAACAGGATAAGCTAGAAATGAGTGAGGAGAGGTAAAGAAAAAGACAAAATGATAAAAATGTACATGTTCAAATGTTAAATAGTCAGATATAGTTTGAAGGAACTGTAAAATACAAAGTTGTAAGGTGTATTATGTATTTGGCCGGTCTATAGTCATGTACATGAAACACAATTAGGTGGAACGGTGATGTCCAACTCAGCTACTGTACTGTAGATGGTGGGCAACATGGTGCCTTCCACAAACCGACGCATCCTCCTATGTATTTTTAATGGATTCATTTAAAGTTTATAAGAATGCATCAATTCGTTAGGTGGCATAATTACTGACTGATCTATGTATATTTTTGAGTACACTATTTTTCTAATAAATAACATTAAAAACCCACTTACTGTACCTTTAAATAAGCACAGACCTCCCTGAAAATACTGGCTTTGAAAGCAGGTGTTGCCCCCAAACTTGCATGTATCAGCCAACAATAATGGTGCTTTCACAGATGTGGAAATCACCCATGATAATGGCTTATTATGGACCAGAAATTCTTTCCCATTTCTGAGAAACTGTTTTCTTGTTTAAATATTTGCTCAAACAGTCTTTCACAATGTGATGAACCCCTGGTCTATGGCCTGTTACCAGTTAGTTAATTAGCTGTGGGAACCAAGTGATTTTCAGCACTACACAACTTTTGCAGTCTTTTAAAGCTAGCATAAAATCCAACTTGAGGGTATATTTTCAATTTGCTGAAAGCATCAGTTTATATATATGTATATGTGTATATTTATTAACCTGTGTGTATCTGGTTTAAATGATGACACATGGGCTTTTATGTAATAAAGTACACTGTAAAAAACATGCATGCTGTTAAAAAAATTATGCAATTCTGCCACTCAACCCGGCAGTTATCAAAGAGAATATTACAGTCAAAGAGAATTACACAGAAAAGTGCCATTTCCTCACCACTCACTCATATCGATTGGCAGAGCGAACAGCCCTTTCCTCCAGAAGATAAATGAGACGTCCTGGAAAAACATGGGGGCATAGTTAGCTTCCCTCATGAGGGCAGATGACAAGAGTTGAGTCCAGATCCAAACGGAAGGCGGGGTATAGCGGCTGAGAGAACGAACAATGGAAAGTGTGCAGGAGCACCATGGAGTCCGAGATGCTGTAAAAGGACAAAGCTCCTTTCTGGCGCTCCAGAAACACGCCGATCCTGGGGGAGGGCGGTGCAGCGACCGTGGTCTTGCGGTTATCGTGCCATGCAGCATATCCAGCATGACTACACCTCAGCCGCCAAGAGTGCTCGTTGCGCCCAAGCAGGCAGGGCTTCCCGCCACCTTTGCGCCCGATCCCACGGTAGGTGACGCCTATGTCAATCCACCCACCTCCTCTCCACTCAACCTCCCAGTAGCTGGCACCACCAAACTGGCCCTCCCTGCACAGGACTTGCGCCACTGAGTCAAAGCGCTGTGGATGAGGCTGGTAGGGCTGTGGCTCCTCGCCACAATGAGCACCCTGGGGCCCCTCCAGGAGAACCAAGGTAGGATGAGCTGTCTCGGGGTCAAAGGTCAGATGGCACGAAACTAGAGCAAGGAAACAGAAAGAAAAAAAACCTAACAGTTAAACACCAAAAAGGCTCTGAATGAAACTAAATCCTTAGTCATAAATCACTAAGGATTTATGACTGAAATGTTACAACTCGTCAGGTGGCCATAACACTACAGAACACTTTTCTGTTAAGCAGAGGAGTGGGTGTTTGAGGGTAACTGATGCATAAAACTTTAAATTCTGAAACGTGAAGACAATTTAAACGTTCTATAGAAGTCTGGAAGTAAAGGTGTCTCAGGTCTGACCTTTGTAAACAACTTCCTGATGAGCAATTCATTTCAGTTTCATCTTAAAAATTTTGGGCATTCTGTTTATTAGAAAGGGAGATATTTTCATTAGCTAACAACCTGTGATTGACAAGTCCCTAGCCAATGAGAACAGTTTCACTGTAAGATCCATCGCTTGCTGATCAAATGTGTTTTCAAAACTCCAAGATGGTCATGATGCCATACCAACCAGCTGCATTCTAATTCTCCGCACTCTCCATTTGATTTTCCTCCTCTTATAAAGTCAGAATAAAGTTGGCATCAGGAGAAAACTTGCTATTATCCTCCTAATTTAGCAGAGAACTGAACCAGCTGTTGTCTACTCTGTCAGGTTGTAGAGGTTTTCCCACTGACGTTTAAGCCTTGCAGTATTTCAGTTGACTTTTTGGCACAGTGGACACAAACGACGCACAGACACTGACCAAATGAATTATTAAACCCTGACAAGGTGCTGGTAATGCTGTCATTGTGTCAGCAGGCTCAGTCGTGTTGGAACATGGTGCTGATCTTAATGATAGACCAGGAAGTCATAAATACAGTATGATGTCCATCCATCATTAATGAGCATCTAGACTGAGGTTTCAGATTTCCCAGCAGGATTCTTATTATCTGGTCAAGTAGGAGGACGCAGAACAAGCAAAGACTGAGGGAAAAGAGGTGACAAAGCAGAGAAAGATGGGTAATGACAATTAGGGTGCTTGCTCTCAATGGTTGTACCAGGGACTAAAGGCACTAAAAAAGGAAAAAAGCATGCTTCTGAGTCACACTTAAGGGAAAAAAGATGATATACTTACACCTGAGGAAAGCTGCCCTCATCCTCTGATCAGGCGCCTGCAGAGACAGAGACGACAGCGGGAACGACACTGGTGCTGCTTGAACGAGACAAAAAAACAGAAAAGTGCCTGCTGAACAAAACTGTATCAATAAAACATTTTTTATCTTCTTTTGCTTAAGCAGTAGAGGGATGATGAGCAAAATGTTGAATGAATTTTGAATAGCACATTGGGAACACCACAAAAGTTTTCAAGTTAACAAATGGAAACATTTCTTTGTATTTTAAACCAGCTTAAACAGAAATAGGAAACATGTTTACATGCAGTTTAGTAACTTAGAGGCAGCGTTTTCATGCTGTTGGCCCTTTATCATGATGGCTGACCGTCGCTGTCCAAGGTTCAGCAGTACCAAGAGTGGGTGGCTTGGTTGGAAGGTAGTTATTGAACACATAACTTAACCTTTACTGGCATTTATTAAATTTGTAACGTGTTAATAATGAACACACCATGATTAGGTTGACTCTGGGACTCGCATTTTTGATTTCTGAACAAACAGAATCAGACTGTAACCATGTTAGAGGTTCTGTAAGGCGGTACAATCTAAGAATTTAATGAAAATCGAATTAAGCGTTGCAGGACGGTCTGCACTGCTAAACTCTATACACTACCTTGTACTTATTTAAACTTATGTAATGTTGTGCACTTTAAAAGCCACTTTAAAAGTACCTTTCTAGTTTTATTGATTCCAAAAGCACAACACATTCACACAGCACTTATTGTACCCTTCAAGCAGGGTTCAAACAGCGCAATCCAACCTACCACCATGCCACCTCGTAGCATGGTGGTGGAATGGTAAGTCATTAAAATCCCCACTGTGATACATTTTCTTTTGTTATGAATCTCATGCAGACCTTCTCTGTAATGCAGTGACACTGGAGATAAGACTTGTAATGTCGCTTTTCTTGAATCATGATCTGGTTACTTGTCGGTAACTTACTGTTGTTGTCATGAGAGTAAGCCTCTTATCACACGTCAGTTCACAGGTACCTGGGCTATAATTGTATTTCTCTGATGCACTGAGTAAAACAAGACAAGTCCCTTGATATTCAAGAGGAGGCAACAGAAATCTCCCAAACTGGGGAGCGCACACCAAAGCAGTGAATTTCAGTTCAGTATTATTCATATAGCACCAATTCACAGCAACAGTCTCCTCCCCACAGTATTACAGAGAGAACCCCCCAATTAAGGCGATCCCCTATGAGGAAACGCTTGGCAACAATGGGAAAGAAAAACTCACTTTTAACAGAAAGAGACGTCCAACAGAACCAGGATCCGGGAGAGGCAGGATCTCATGTCATTTGGATATATCATATTTATTATATTAAATTATAGTCATGTGAAAAGAAACATTTCATATGACACTATGCAGCCTGGTGAAAAACTAAGTGCATGCTTATTGTTTCTATAGGGATGGTGAGTAGCAGCCAGGCGCTGCTAATCAAATCACTTGATTTGCTGATCATCAGCAAATGTGAGTAGATTTTAAAGGCATAGTTAGCATGTTAAAAGTTTATGACAGCACAATTAGAAAAAATACTGAACAAGACTTTTTATTTGAAAAGGTTTTTGAGAGAAAACCTCTTTTCTCTGAAAAACATGGCAGCACAGTAAAGCTGCATTTGAACAAACTACAAGACTTGTGGATAGATGAGACCACACAGTTTGGCCAAAATGCACAGCACCACATTTGGAGGAAAAAAGTCAGAGCATATGAGTACAAACACCCCACACTAACTGCCAGGCATGGGGGTGGAGGTGTGATGATTTGGGCTCATTTTGCAGCCACTGGACCCGAGCACCTCGCAGTCTCCACTTTATACCAAAGTAAACTGAAGTGATGTTCAGCAGCTTCAAAATAAAAGAATCAGGATGTTTTGATGGCCAAGTCGACCTGACTGAAATGCTGTGTAATGAACTGAAGCAACATTGTAAAGAAGAGTGAGCCAAAATTCCTCCAGAAAAATGTGAGAGACTGTTTTTGTACACGAAGTAAGTATAACTACATTACATTATATTACATTATCTTTTTGCCACTTACCCCTGGTTGCATGTTGCCCTGTAGACAGTTGCACTTGCTGAGGTTTGGAGTTCACCGCACTGTGAATTCGACCACCTCCCCAATACAACAGATATGAATGGTATGAATGATATTTGGTTTGAAATAATGTCACAACAAACAACATGCCACTCAGTCAAATTCACAAATTTGGAGAGTTTCCATTAAAAGAAAGAAAGAAAGAAACATCCCCTCTGAGCACATACAGGGAGTGCAGAATTATTAGGCAAGTTGTATTTTTGAGGAATAATTTTATTATTGAACAACAACCATGTTCTCAATGAACCCAAAAAACT
>NW_005188576.1:10708-17155 GCF_000239375.1 Pundamilia nyererei
ACGTTACACTGCCACTGTTCTATCGAAATTTAATGTGAATGTCCTCATATGTGAATCTCATTTTTCTCAGAAACAAAAATAAGGTAAAAAAAAAAATAAAAAAAAATCACGTAATTCTTTGTTTCTACATTCATCAGGTCCTAATCAGCCCAAATAGCAAAGAGAAATTAAAAATGCTGCCATGGAAGAGTTTGGGTCTTAGGAGGTTAAAACAGCTCTTAGGAAAAAAATATAAAAAATGAATTAATAACAAATCTGCAGTTATGCCGGCAACTTTTTGAGGCTGCAGTTACAGCAGTGCTTTGAGAAAAATGCTATCAGCAACATGGTAACATGCAGTGTCCACTATCTCAGCGTGCTAACATGCTTATAAAAAAGTGAAAGGATGGGACGATAAAATGTCCGAAGTTTGTCCATAAACAGCTGCAACGTATTTAACACACTGAATTTTAATGTAATGGTTTTGCTGCAAGAAAACTGTTTCACACTTTTTACAGCAATGAAATATTTTCTATAATATGGAGACTACTGCAGAAAGTGCTCACACTGATGGATCCACACTACAATCCCTTAATCACATCATGTCTTAATTAGCTCCACTATCTTTGTGCTAACCCCCTAATATAATGTGGACGGTGCTGCTTCAAATGACACCAAAATGAACAGATTAGAATAGAGAGGAGCTCATCCTGGTCCTCTTCAGCATCAATGATTAACAATTCCACTCGGTGTTAAAGGTCATGGAAAACCTGGTAAAAACGGGTCACCCTGAGCTTTGACTGTGCATGTTTGTGTGTGTCGTGTTTGTTGTGCTTACTTTTTACATGCTCTCCACCAGATTTGTAGTTATCATTAACTGGAAGAGAAATAATAACAAAAATAATAATAATAATACAGTGCACATACAGCTCATATATGTATATGAATCCATAAATGGACTTGTGATATGATCCGAATATAGACCATAGGAAGGGATGGGAATCGAGAACCGGTTCTCTACAAAAACCGGTTCCCAGTAGGCCAGTTCCTTGGAATCTTCCTGCCTATCGATTCCTCTTGCACTCTTGCTACGACCAGCTGATTTCAGTTCGTGTGTCTTTGGCGTGGATATGGACATTACATTACAACTTTGGCTCTTAGCAAGCGCCTGCAAAGACAGAATGCCAACGCTAAGCTAACCAAGAGCCCAGATTGACGTTAAAGCTGAGTAAATGCTGACCAAGTCCAGCACTGTGCTAAAATGAGCCATCATTTGCTGTGAACTCAGCCGCTGCTGAACTTCAACAGGTAACAAACTGATGAGCAGTCAGGCTGCAGCCCCTGTTTCTACCTGTCCACATTTCTAAAGTAGAACTCCTGTGTCGACCGCTCTAAAGTCTCTTTGTGTTGGTTTTCATCTTTGATTTGTGCTGTCAGCTCTGTGTTGACACCAAAATACTAAGAGTCACGTGTGTGCTCATCAGGACAGGGATCTGTGTTGGTGTGTGGGGCTGTAGGTTTATATTGTTGACAGTGTTTCAGGTCATTTTACAAAGTAACATGAAAGGAACGTAATGAGTAGTATAACAAATGTCTTTCTCCTGGGTGTAATTAAGTAACGTGCGTTGTTACTTTTTAGAAAATTGCTCTGTGTAATATCTGCAATAACTTTTTTTATTTACTTTTTTGAGTAATGACGCCAACACTGATCACAACAAAGAGGAGAAATACCTCCAACATGCACAAACATTTGACCACTCGGCATGCTATTAATTCCCATGAATGTAATGGTAATGTGATATTCTCATTGAGAGCCATTGAGAATTGATAAGTCATATTGATAATGAATTGCTAAATTCTTATCAATTCCCATCCCTAACTGTGAGTCGGTGTTAGCATCTTTGAAGCTCATCCTGAGTCCAGGTGGTGGTACCTACCTGCGGGGGTGATCTTGTCGACCTCCTCCCTGCAGACCTCCTCTATGTGGCTACGGAGGTGGCCCAGTGCTCTCCTGGCACCACTGAAGGCCTCCGTGGGCAGGCTAAGGGTGCCGGAGTGCCGACCAGTGGCGAAAGGCATGCAGAGCAGCTGGGTGGCCTGAGCCGATGAGAAAAGAGTGGAAACTATACTCCAGGCGCTGCAGATTTGGCCCGCCTTCCCCCCCACCCTCCACCCTCAATTCCTCGTACAATTAAATTTGAAAATAACACTTAGGCAGTTGCCGTCTTTTTCCACTAGCCACTGCTGACTCATTCTCTCCTTTCATCCGTTCTTTCTGCTCATAACTCGTTCACACACTGACTGGATCTTTCTAAGTACCCACTCAGGTGAGTTCTTATGTCCTCCAGGATGCATTAACAGTAATGGGTGAGTATCCAATACAAGAGCTGCTAACGATTTGATTTTTCTGAGTGAGAACAATCGAGAGTAAAAGTGGGCGATGTGCAGGCGTCCTTTAAAGCACATCAGCAACCAATTCTGTTGTAATTGATGAGCCAATAACAGATAATCAATCAGCAGCCGTTTGGATAATTGATGATTTTCTGGAAACAATTGAGAACATCTGATAGCCCCAGTGTCTCAAATGTGAGAATGAAGTCTTTTCTTTCTTTTACTCTGAAGTTAGTTCAATATTTTATCAGTTTGTTCTCACCCGTCATGGAATTACAAAGTTCTACAACTTCACCAATAAACCGAACACTTGCACCTGCATGTTCATGATGCACATGGGATTGTGTCCAGTGACCTACAATGTCTGTTTCAGTTAGCTGTGAAGGACAGGTGATAAGCAAGGACTGTATTGGAGTTGCCAAAAACATGCATACAAGCATGTGAGGGCCTAACAAACTACTGAGTACTACTTTGAGTTGCTGCAATTAAATTTTATCAAAATGGACTAACCTACCTCATTATTTGTTCATTTTGATTTTTGATGTGTCTTTTCATTTCCTTTAAATGATGTGGCATCTTCTAATTCCTAACACATTATTGAATCCACATCAGTAAGAATATCCATCGTGAGTTGCTTGCTTCACTGAAATCTGATATATTTTTTTTTTAAATTTTGGGAGCAGTGTATGCATCTTATATTAGGCCTTGGTGCAGCTACCCAAATTCGTTTCTGTCTTGTCTGTTTAAGCTCCTTTCCCTGTGTGGCCACCTTCTTTTTAAGCTTTCTTCTTTTTGATTGGTTGAGACTCAGAAACAGAAGGTTTGGTAGGTAATGGGAGGGGCTTCTGTGCTCATAACCAGAGCTGTGTGCCTTAGATCAGCAGTCTCCAACCTTTTTTGCGCCACGGACCGGTTTATGCCCGACAATATTTTCACGGACCGGCCTTTAAGGTGTCGCGGATAAATACAACAAAATAAAACTAGTACCAGTACAGAAAAAAAGAAGATTTATTCATAACACACGTGAAAAGACCCAGGAAAACTGAGTTAATGAAAAAACGATAACAAAATAACGCTGAAAACCGATAAAAACCCTGAAAACCAGACATTTCAGACCTGAGCCTCAACTCTCGCGGCCCGGTACCAAACGACTCACGGACCGGTACCGGTCCGAGGCCCGGTGGGTTGGGGACCGCTGCCTTAGGTGACTATGTTTGATCTCAGTGACATCATAGAGGACCACAAGTAAAGGAAAATATTTCGGGAACTGAACGTTTAGAGCAGTCTGAAATCTTTTTGCCTCACAAAGATCACATGTATTTATGTGTCCCTCATGATTGTCAAGTTTAGCCATGTTTAATGTCAGCATATGGCAGAAAATAAGGAAACATATAACAGGTCTCCTATAAGTAAGTGATATTAAAGAATGACTTTTAAGCCGACCTAGTGTCTTTCCATGAACAAACTTATATAATAATGTAACAAACTTCCTTCCCTTTGTAACCAGCAAACTGCATTCATCCTCACCTGTAAGAAATGAGCATTATCCTCAGACTGCAGCAGCTGGCTGATCTCCTCGTCTCGCCTCCTCAGCTCCTCCAGGTCCTTCTCCATCAGCTCTATGTCACTTTCAGCTCTCGCCACGATTGCGCGCTCTTTCGCTTCCAGCCTTGCTCGGGCCTACAGCACACAAGCAGAAGATTTAATTCCCTTACAAAACTGTGAACGTTTCACATTATTCTCCTCAGAGCTGCTACTGTTGCAAATACTGGCAATATTAGAACTTATGCTTCTAGCTCCTGCTACTCACCTCCGCCTTGGTTTTCTCCAGGCATAGTGCCATATCAGCAAACAGAGCCTCACCATCCTCCAGAACAGCAGACGCCGACACCTAAAAGACGCACATTAGAGTAGAACAGAGCATGTATTTAAAGATGGCATAAAGCAGAGAATGCAATCTTCTGGAAAACTTTGATGGCATCCTCAACAGCCTTATGATATATTAACAGACATATCTTCATGACATACTTCAAAAAGAAACCCATGTCATTTCGAATGGCCTCACTCTCTACATTAGGAGTGAGAAAAATTCTTATTTCACAGTGTTTAAGACATGCTTATTGTAGTTTCATCCAGGCATACAAACTTTCTTACAATGAACACAATTATATGGGTAATTAACAAGCAGAAAACTTTGGTGACGAAAAATTACGCCAAAAAAAACAAATGAGGCTTCGTCCAAGAGTGGATCCACTGAGACTCCCATGTTAAAATATCCACCTTTAGCAGTGACACTGACAGGTCTATGGCCTAGTGCAAACACTTTATTTAACATCTATATCAATTTCACCTTTACTATAACTGTATGGTAAGTGAATTTTTGTGTTACTCACTTGTTTGGAATTTTTTAGGGCGTACTAAGGCGAGGTAGCTTTGACTGATGGCACGCCCAGAAGAAGCTAGCAGCCATCAGTTAGGCGTCACCTTTGGTAATTTGAAAATAGACGTCTATTTTAGTGTTGGTGTCTCCCTGAGTGCTTGGGCATGGTGAGTAAAATTAGTGTTTTATTAGTCTGTTATTTGGCATCAATTAGCATTTATTTGTGACTGTGCATGAAATATGCACGATTTACGGATGCAGTGTGCTAGCATTACTTAGTTCACCTATTATAGTAACTTTTATATCTAATGTTGAGGCTTCATAATGTGGAAATCACAAACCAACAGGTTTGTTATGGACATAAGGTTGCCATCATTGCCCAGCTGTGGTTAGGTCCATCTTTTATACATAGTCTGTAGTATGTAGCCACATATTACACTCGCAGAGCATTGTGGCACTGCACATCAACCCATAAACCACCAACAGTGAAGCCTGGCGGTAGGAACATCATGGTGCGGGGCTGTTTTTCAACATAAGACACTGGCAGACTTCATATAACTGAAGGAAGGATAAATGGAGCAATGTACAGAGACAAGAATCTGCTGCCATCAACCAGGATGCTGAAGATGAAATGATGGTGGACGTTTAAGATCAGAAGACAGCTTGTGTGGAAGAATGGACCAAAATCACATCGGAGCAGTGCAGTTTTTCTGTACCGGAGGTATCTTGAAGGTGTCATTAGCAACAAAGACTTTTTTAGCAAGTATAAAATACATTTCAGCTAGCATGTTCAATTCTTATTCCCTGTGTCATATCACTTTATTACACAGTACTCAATTTATGGACTCTTTTTTTCTTTATATATGGTGAAAATGTTATCCCAATATATTCACTGCAAAAAATGTTGACCAATTCAGCACTTTAAAGAGAATATTACACTTTATATTTGTTAAATTACAAAACTACATTGTGGATATGTGGGAAGTTCAGATTTCAACCTTTTGGGACAGAACGGAAAATTTTCCCATTTAGTTCTTTGTAGGTTTTATGAGTAAAAATACACTAAATATAAACATTTAACATCCTGCACGTTTAAGTAGATCCATTACCATTTAAATTATTATTTTTACAAATTAAAATTAAAATTAAAAATATTTTTTAATTTGCTAATATAACAGGCAAACTAACCAGAATCACACGATTACAATTTCAACCTCCAGAGCAACAAGCCAAGATGGCAGGGTATCTGTCTGAGGTTACTGTGAGCGGATAGAGTGACTTCCCAAGAGTGGATGGAAGGAGACGATGCTCGGGGGAGGGAGGAGAAATAGCTTTCCTGGAAGTCTGAAAGGGTGTTAGAGAAACTAGAATACAAATTGGCACTGTACTTGGAACTAACACGATCCCCAGAGGGCAGGATGTTGGTGTGCAGGGGAAAAATTTGCGTGAGTCTAGCCTACATTGCATAATAACAATAACAACATGATGACCTGAGAGAAAATCAAAAACAATTAAAATAACATTTGACTAATTTAAAAGCGAGCGTATGCATGTATTTTTTTTTACAGCTGTAAATAACTTAACGTTAAAACAAAAGAGTTGGTCAGTCACAGTGAACTCAAAATATACAACTGATATATATATACATATATATATATATACATACATATATATATATATATATATATATATATATA
>NW_005188577.1:0-1900 GCF_000239375.1 Pundamilia nyererei
TTTTGTGTGTCTGTATGTGGTGTGAAAATCTGGAACAGTCTGAGTTTACAATTGAAACAATGCAAAAATATTCATAGATTTAAATTTCTCTACAAACAGTTGGTCTGGTCACAGTATACTCAATGATGCTTTTAGTGTGCTCTGTAATGTTTGTCCTCTTACCATTGCTGGTATGGATTCCAAAATAAAAAAATAAATAAAAAAGTGTGCGTATGTATGTACATATATGTACTTGTGTGTGTAGATATGTATGTATATGTATGTGTGTTTGTTACTTGTAGTTATTACTGCCTGTTACTTGTGGTAATGCAATTTATAATTTATATATTCTGTATTCAGTTATGAAGGCTCTAATTGTTGGTTGCGAGCTGCCGCTTAGATGCTTGTATGTGCCCGGGGCTGTTGATGGGTCTGTATGCAATGATGGGCGTAGCTGCGGGAAGTTTATTGTTTTTTTGTTGATGAGTAAGTATAGGGGTGGGATTTAATACGTTTTCTTCGTCCCACTCCTTTTTCAGGCAATTTTTGTTTTTTGTTTTGTGTATTTTATGTTCAATATAGGTATTTGTTGTGCCTGAAAATGAACAAATAAATGAAATGAAATGAAAGGGATGTCAAATTGGATTATAGCTGGCAGACAGCTGGTGTCGTAAACCACCACCTCTGTTCAACAATGGTCGCTCACAGTGGATATAAATGGCTTCTTTCACTCCTCTTTCAAACCATAAAAACATAAAAAGTAAGAAAAATTACACTATGAAAACATAGAGTACCTCCACAGTCCACTACAATGTATTGTGTTCCTGAAGCCTGTTCGAATGTGACTCTGCTGTTATTTTCTGTTTCAAAACCATCAGCTGGCAGCTTCTTACACCAGACTGAGGCTGCCTCTGCTTCCAGTGCAATGACCAGTCTGTCTTCCTTTCCTGCAGTAACAATTCCTGCCTATAAATCAAAGGTAAATAAATTATTTTTCACTTTAAAACAGTTGTACAGTACATCTGTTTATTGTCGTTTTACCTGCGTCGCAGCTTCTCTCATGAACTGTTTTGCTGAAGGATCCCAGATGACCGGTACAGTCACCACCCAGGTGAAGTCAGAGGCTATGAACTGCTTCCCACCAGCATTTTCTGAGATGAACTTCAGAGCGTCCTCCTTCAGGTGTCTCAGAGCTTCTGTGAACACCTTCAGTGCCTTCATTGACCGTCCATTTGCAGCTTCAATTGTCACATCACTGTTAAGCTTCTATGATGGCAGACTGGATATTAGTTAATAGGTTTGTAATGAAGTGGGTTTTGATAATCAATTCATCGATTAAAATCAATTCTTACTTGGATAACGTGATATCGATTCATTAAAATCCCGAATCGATTTTTAATATAAATTCATTTTGCCCAAAACGTCAGAATCTCAGGTTAAACTTCACAAAAACATTTCGACAACCACACAAAGAGCAGATCCGTTGACGCATTAGAGTCAGTGACCGACGGCACGTACACCGTATGCCATCAGGACTGAAAGCCGACAGCTCACAGATCCTGATGCGTCGGTGGGCCGAAAAGAGGATCCAAACTACACTTTGCATTTCGCTTTACATAAACATCGGCATGAATTCGCTCTTACTTTTGCTATTGTGCTTCCACCACAATAAAATTAAACTTCATGCAGAGCTCTCTCTCTCTCTCTCAGTGCACTTAAAGAACAGTTTCCTGTCTAAAAATCTCTGTTTTCTGCATTATTCTGCTTGATAGGTTTGTAGCTTGAACCTATCCGCTGGAATGTTGAAGACAATATAATTACACTGCAAAGCAAGACACAAGTAGGCAACGTTCTTCATGTTTCTCGTGCACGGGAGAAAACCGGACAGGCGCCGTTCCCTCGCCCGACCCCAGTTGCTCTC
>NW_005188577.1:2314-8831 GCF_000239375.1 Pundamilia nyererei
CTTTGCATTTCACTTTACATAACCATTGTCATGAATTCGTTCTTACTTTTGCTATTTTGCTTCCACCACGATAAAATCTGACTTCATGCAGAGATCTCTCTCTCTCTCTCTCAGTGCACTTAAACAGTTTCCCATCTTAAAATCTGTTTTCTGCATTATTCTGCTTATTGCCCACCAGTCTACCGTTGTTTACAGCGCTGTTATTCTACTTACTTCCGACAAGAAAGACTCATTTCTGCTGTTCAATACTGAACAAATTTAAACTTTTTAAAATTATTTAAAATTGCAAATGCTTGGCTGTGTCTCTAATAAAACCTCTGTAACGTGTGTGTGTGTGTGTGTGTGTGTGTGTATGTGTATAGAGAGAGAGGTATTAGAATATTGATATAATCAGATTGTTACACTTACTTTGCCATAGAGGGACATCTTGAAGCATTCAAAGAAGAATTTCTTTCTGGCTTCATCACCTCGTGTTTTAAAATAAGCTGACTGGGCTTCATAACCAAAGCTGAGAAATTTTCCATGCTCATCAAAAAGGATGCAGGTCGGAGTCTTTGGGGTCCTCAGTGCAACCTGTTGACCCCAGTATTTTAAACGAGGTTCAATTTCTGCTTCTATTTTTTCCAGACTGAAAGCATATCCACTGTACGCAGTACCAAAGTCTATCGCTATGATGTATGAGTTATCCATTGTGGAAACTGTGCTGAAGAGCAGCAGTTACAGAGTATTTATGAACAAACCAGGGGGCGGACCTCACTGAACTCCACCCCCCGGTCTGTGGAGTTCAGTGTAACAGTCGTACTTGTGTCAGACTGGAAAAAGACTTTCACTAAACAAGACAAGACACCACGATGAGTAAAGAAAAGAACAGCAGGTAAATACTTTATATCAACCTTTGTCATCCGTATAAACTGGCAGATTTAACGGTTACACTAATTAAAACTATTTAAACGTGAAAATGCCTAAATGCAATTTGAAGTTTTGTTTAACAGTTTTCCTTAGTTTGAAATGATATGACGGAGTATGAAGTGCGCAGATAAGGTATTTTTCCTCTCTGGATATAAATATCTGTGACATCAGCGTTTCCTCTTTACCTTCAAATTAGAGATTGTAATCAAGCAGCAGCTCCACAGGAGCTAAGGTAAGGATTCACTCCTTTTTTTAATATCATTTGATGTTTCTGATCAGAAATGTTTTAAATTGCTTCATTTACATGGTTTTCACAGCTGAGCACAGGATAGACTGCATGAATTATACTCTATGTTGCTATATGATCTTCATATCATAAGATTTTACATTTTAGAAAAGCTCAATAAACATTAAAACTCTGAAATGAATTCTTCAAAATTGTTGTGTGTATTGTGAATAACTTTTCTAAAATGGTTTTAAACAGTTTGGCAGAGATGGGAAAAAAACTGAAGTTTCTCATTTCTTCTTTTTATTTGATCATTTTTTTTAATCTGTTCACCAAGACTTTTGCTTTACATGCTGTATATTTGTCTCACAGTATGGTGGTGAAACATCAAAGTCTGCTGTACAAACTCACATAATTACACTCATATTGTTAAAGTATTTTAAACAGTGACATTTTAGTCTTTTGCAGACTGGTATGCTTGATAATACATATGCTTAATTACACTAAAAACATGAATTTTTTCTCACAGGTCTGTGAAACGTCTAGAGGAGGAACTGAATTCAGTCATACAGAGGTACTGTTGGCATATTCTGGTGAAACATCAAAGTCTACTGTGCAAACTCACATAATTACACTAACATTTTTAAAGTATTATTTTAAACAGTGAAATTTTAGTCTTTTGCAGAGTGGTATGCTTGATAATACGCATCAACTGAAAACCGACTGAGATTAATTTTTCAAAATATTTTTTCCCAGTTTCAGTGAGTAAAAATCTCTCAAAAACAGTCAAAAAATCAGCACTGGTCGCAGACCTATGTTATTGATCATCGGGAAGTGAAAGCATCTCTATAACCTCAATAAGGGAGGTTTTAGCTGTTTGTTCGTCTTGAAATGTAGGTTTCTCTAACCCACACCTGCCGCCTGCAATGACCTGAGCACAGAGTAGCCTGCTGAGCCACCTCCTGGTCAAGGCTCCTAGTGGAATCTGTCCGTAGCTCAGTGGACTGAAATAGGTGAAATTTGGACAAGGCCTTCAGCAGGATTGTTGGATTGAGCCAGATGACCACCCTGAGCATGGAGTTCACTAATCCTCCAGCAGCTCAAAAGAAGGAAGCCAAAGTGTGCCATAGAACATGTCCAGGTCTAAGGGGGGAGCCAGGGGCCCTGGCATGCAAATTTTAAGTTGCTGGCTGCCCTTTGGTGCCAGGAGATTAAAGTGGCCCCACTAAATGCTGAGTGTCGAACGCAAACTTCCTTAATTGCCTGATCACCACCATGCCATGTAGGTTCACCGCCTCCATCTGGGACTGAAGGAACTGCAGGATGTGAGAGTGCAAGACAAGGCACCAGCAAATATTTTCACTCCAGCTACAAACGTAAACAGACACACAATGCCTCGACATATGGTACCACACAAAGCGCAAGTGGTCAACGATCGCTGGTTTTACTTCTGTACAGCCATTTTATATGTACGCTTTTGGGCATGGATGGGCTAGCTGGAGTTTCTTAAAGATATATTCATGTGTCATAACCAAGGGGTGGGGAATCATTACATATGGAGAGGTAATGTAAATATACCAGAGAACATAACAATCTTCCTAGGAGTGGGCGTTTTACCAAATTCATTGCAAACCCAGGAACTCTACAGGCCTCAGTGAGCAGGTTAAAGGTTAATAATAATGACATCACAATTAGAAAAAAAACTGATCAACCACGGCTGTTTGGGAGGGTTGTGAGAGAAATCTTCTTCCATATAAAAGAACATAGCTATGGTTTAGGCTTGCAAAGCTGGGGGTGAACAAAGCACAAGACTTCTGGCTGATAAAGTAACACATCACTGCAGGTTACTGCTGCTAAAGTTTGTTCTACGAGATGCTGAATCAGGTGGTGGACTTGTACACAAAACTGTAGATACAGATGTATTTCTAATCATAGAGCTGACTGAATATATTGCATATCGTGAATGACCTCTATATTATGTTTTTAAACAGATTGGCTGAGATGGAAAAAAAAATTCATCAGGCAAAGTAAACATTTTTTTCTCATCTTTCATAAAAGTCTGAAGTTTCTCATTTCTTCTTTTTATTTCATTTTTTTTAATCTGTTCACCAAGAATTTTGCTTTACATGCTGTATATTTGTCTCACAGTATGGTGGTGAACCATCAAAAGGTGGAACTGAATTCAGTCATAGAGAGGTACTGTTCGATTAATCTGGTGAAACATCAAAGTCTGCTGTACAAACTCATATAATTACACCTACATTGTTAAAGTATTATTTTAAACAGTGACATTTTAGTCTTTTGCAGACTGGTATGCTTGATAATACATATGCTTAATTACACTCAAACCATGAATTTTCTCTCACAGGTCTGTGAAACGTCTAGAGGAGGAACTGAATCCAGTCATACAGAGGTACTGTTGGCATATTCTGGTGAAACATCAAAGTCTACTGTACAAACCCACATAATTATACTAACATTGTTAAGGTGTATTATTTTAAACAGTGAAATTTTAGTCTTTTGCAGAGTGGTATGCTTGATAATACGCATCAGCTTGCTGTCTTTGATTTCTCCAGTTTTCATCTTTAAGGAACTCCTCTGTTGGTGTGGCTGTATGCTTGTGAACACTGATATTCCAAACAGTTAGTTTGGTGGATTTATTCCAATCTTTAGATTTGAAATAGCTTATTTGGCAACTAAAGACTCCAAAGGTCATGAGAAATTATTAATTCAAAATTTTTCAGATGATAAAGAAAATCAGAACTACCAGGGAAACCAAAAATACCTAATCTATAGTCATGTGAACTGTGGAGCACAGAAACAAATCACTTATTTGTACCAAACAATATTCCACAGATCTGCACATAAAGAAACTGAAGAAGAATTCAAATCGTTCAAAGACAGGTACTGTACAGAAACATCGATTTAACAGTGCTCTGTATGTTGCTCCAGACACTGCCATCTGTTCATTTTTTTCAACATTATCTATTACTATTACCAGAGTGGCAGGAGAGATTGATCTTGCACTAAAGACGGGGAAATCTGAAAACATGAACAACCCAGTGAATGAAACCAGACTGAAAGAGATGTATGAAGAGCTGAGGAAGGACTGGGCTAAAATCAAGACTTATCTGCAGGCAGATCAGAACAACCCAGAGGAAATCAAAGCTTCGATTCAGGTGCATTTTACAGTCTGAAGAGGTGAGATTAGAGTGTGGTATGAACTGTATTCTTATAAAAATATATATTTTTATTCACTCTGACGATTATAGTACAGATTTCAATGTGGAGCAGGGGAAACAAAGCAGAAGAAGGAACTGATACAGAGAGCATTTACCCTAAATGAGGACACTCAAGCGTCTCAGAAGGTACTGATGTGTTTTGTATGTGTTAAACATGATCACTGAAGCTTCAATTCAATCCAATTCAATTTTATTTATATAGTGCCAAACCACAACAAAAGTCACCTCAAGGATCTTCTGTGATAAAGATCAATGACAGGTTTCATTATTTGTTTCAGGTTCATGAATACACAAAGTTAACCCTTCACAACCTTCAGCTTGCTGTTTACTATGGTTTCAAAGACACTGCTGGTCAGGTTTGTTGGAATTACAGACACAACATTACACACATTGTAAATACACAAAACTGCACGTTTGTGGGACAGGCAACCAATTGCAAGATGTTTTTTTAATTTTTATGTTGTTTGTAGTCATGTAAACTTAAATAATTTCTCAATGGCAGGGGTTCCACGGACAGGAAGGTCAAACTCATGATGATAGCAAGAATAAGCTCTTCTTGAAGTGCTTCTGGCTGAGCGGCTTATTGGTGCTGAACGATCCCCCTCTTCAGCCTGACTGGATAAATCATCATCCAGGGCAAGATGCTTGGAACATTTTCCCACAAGAGATCACAGCTGATTCTGCCATTGCACTCTGCCAGGGCCACTCTGCAAAGGTCCTTAATGTCATTGGACATACCAGGACCCAGACTTGAACCAGACTGAAGATCTCTAGAAAGTACAAGTAAGAGAACTACAATTTAGTTTGTGAAATAAAATGAGCAATGTGTTTTTAATATATCCTTGAGAGATCAAAAAGACAAGAGCTGCACTACTTTTGGGTTTTTAATGACAACATAGAGCGTTATCCAAGAGGCTTCTTCAGTTTTAGAGTAATTGATAGAGAATTCCAGATGATTTAAAAAAAAAAAAAAAAAAAAAAAAATATTGGAGGTGGTCCTGAGGATCGCTGGCCCACTTTTGATGATACAAGTCATCAGATCAACCAAGGTGTGTATAAATTCACTGGGGCCAAGATGTAAAACATTACTAAGACATCACCCCACCCTAGTGAGTTCTTGAGGTTACATAAGGCAAGGGGTGAGTGGAGGTTGAAACACCCTGGTAGGGATCTCAACACTGCACTGTCTGCGACTGCTAGGTGGTGTTATAAGTCACCACCTGTGTTCATCCCTGAAAAGAGTAAAGTTCTACAGAATCTCACCACTTTACACTTTAAAATCAGGTTAGCATATTACATTCTGCAGCATCCGTGTTCAATTCATACTGTAACATTTTTATGTTACAGTATTATGTATTTTTACAGTATTTCTATGTCTCTAGCAACTCTGTTACTGTTAGTTACTTAGTTATGCTGCAATAGATGTAGGCTGCAGGGGGATTCCAATGATGCGTTGAGTATTTTATTTTTCATTCACCTTTCTCACTCACTATGTTTTAATAGACCTCTCTGCATTGAATTGTACTTGTTATTAATCTCTGTCTCTCTTCCACAGCATGTCTTCTATCACGTCTTCCTTCTCTCATCCCAACCAGTCGCAGATGGCCACCCCTCTCTGAGCCTGATTCTGCCGGAGGTTTCTTCCTGTTAAAGGAGAGTTTTTTTCCCCTTTCCACTGTCACCAAAATCATTGCTCATATGGGGTCATATGATTGTTGGATTTTTCTCTGTATGTATTATTGCAAGGTCTACCTTACAATATAAAGCACCTTTGAGCAACTGTTGTTGTGATTTAGTGCTGTATAAATAAAAGTGAATTGAACATAAACACCTGTCTCCTCTGCCTTCCCAACACCACCCCATTAGCTCTCTTCACCACCTCTCCACGGCAGCAGGCCAGAGACCACACCCCTGCCACAATTTCAAAAAATGTTTTCCCTCAAAAGGAATCCTAGCTATTAACACATATTTGCGCTAAAATACACACTGTACTTTCAAAGATATATATGTGGTATTAAAATACGCCAAATGTTTTCCTTTTAAGCACATTTTACCGTATTTCCCGGACTACAAAGCGCACCTGAATATTAGCCGCACAAGCTAAAATCAGGGGAAAATCCTGTTTTGTACATACATTAGC
>NW_005188577.1:9596-13197 GCF_000239375.1 Pundamilia nyererei
ATGCCCTTCCGCCAGGCAACGTAGTGCCGTACAACAGCGGAACAAACAAAACAAATCGTCTTACGATATGACAAAAATCATGGACAATCCATAGAAAAGCCGCACCTGACTAAAAGCCGCAGGGTTCAAAGCTTGTGGAAAAAGTAGCGGCTTATAGCCCGACAATTACGGTATATAAAAACCTATTTACCAGAAGGCCGCTAGCGCAAGACTCTTCACTAGTACCACTCACCTCTGCCCTTTAATTGTTTCCCAATCAGTAAAACCTTTCTCCTGTGTTTAAAGTTCGTTTTGCTGCCCTCGGGCCTCCCTGAGTTCCTGCGAATAATTTCTGTTAGACCCAGTCTTGTTTAAGTTCCTTTTCCTTTCATTATATTGTACATAGTTCGAGCAATTGGTTCTGCTCTTGAGTCCACTGCATCCTCGTTTGTGACAACTTCTTAACGTTTGTGTTTTACCAGTGAAGATAAAAAGCATAAATGATTATTCTACAGTTCTGTTTTTTTTTAAAGATCATACAGGTATGCTTCATATCGACAGTTTACCTGGTTTATGTATGGCTGGCTAGGGAGAAGAGTACCTAGAGGCATCCCATGTGCAGTGAACAAAATAAGGACAGCCTAACCAGAACCAAGTGACATATATACAGGATTTCAACATGCAGCTACTGATCATGTAGAGATAGATAAGGTGTGGAGAGATGTAGTTTATTGTCTTGTTCTACCACCCACATTATGTTATTAATAGCTTGACAAGATTTAATAACATTCCAAATGTTTTATGATAAGAACATAGTATACTTATTCATATGAACACTGGCAATGCTACAGTAAAAATGCTGGTGAAGTGCACAGCATAACTGAAATCACTGTAGCACAATTTTACAATCTCATCAAATTAGCAGAACCTAACACCCTCATATCAAAATTTGACCTTTTGTAGCCATCGACCACCTGCCTGGTATAGTTTGTTTATACATGTTATGTCACTGTTGTGTGTAAAACAAAGTAAATATTAGTGGCATTTGAACTTAAGTTGAGTATACATCCTTTTATTTGTAATGATGCAGCTACTTGAAACGTGAAAACTGTTGTGTTTGAAAAATAATTTATGATCTGGGTAGTCTTTCTTGTGGAGCTATAACATGTGTCAGGTTCACTCTCATGTCCATGTCTCAGGTTGAATCCAACACAGCAGAGATAACATCTGCCATCATAGCTGCCATGTAGTGATAGTCTTTTCCAACAGTCACTGGTCTGGCTCTGAATATCTTGTGGACTTTGCTCCATGAAAGTTTGAATTTGGGTTCGCCAACACTTTCCCCATTTTGATAAACAACCTGTTCAAAAACATAAATATGAAAATAAATATGTGATACAAAATTCCCAGCATAACATATGGGTGACCGATAAGGCAAAATATAATATCACACTTTTAATATCACGATTTTGTTTTCATCCACATTTTAGTTGAGTTTGTACTTTTGCCATACACAGAAGATTACTGATATCAATGTCTTCTGTCTTATTTATTTTATCTTTTTTATTAATATTAACACTGGCATTGTTTCAGTAAAAATGACAGAGAAGAGCAGAGCACAAAAAATTCACTGTAGCACAATTCAGACATCTTCACAGATTAGCAGATTGTGATAACGTCATATCTCAATTTGATTATTTTATTGTCATAGTGCCCACCCCAAGCATAACATGTTTTACAACCTTAAGAAAATTATCATTGTTTATGTTGGGTCTGCGCTTCCACAGGTCCCGATGGTTTAGAAACTTATTAACTTATTAACTGTTAACGAAACCAGGAAGTAAGACAATCAGCGATCAATCGATTTTACTTGCGCAAGGGAAGCCTCGGTCAGAGTCTCAGAAAAGCACTCTGAATCCAACTGCAAATGACCTCAACTTGGGCCTCTGCTTCCAGCCTTTTATTAAAAATAGTTGCAGTACACACAAGCACCACCCATTGTAAAACACTCTATGGTTCTAAAAGATAAGGCACTATATGTGTGTATGCATGTGCAAGAATGTGTGTGTGTATACATGTGAGTGTGTGTGTTTGTGTTTGAGGGTGCGTTTGTGTGACCTCCTGCTTACCAAAAGGGTCATAAAAGCAGGAAGCTTACTAAACAAGAAAACAGAACCCTCACATAGGATGTGTCCCATAATAAAACACTACAGCCTCCCCCACTGTTCAACAGGCTGGTGAGGTGGCCAGAAACAAAGGAATATCTTTGATCATACAGTTTGAACTAAGACTTACAAATTTAAGTAACACAATGACAACATTTCACAATTTAACTCCAACAGTTCACATACCTGTTCCCTGTGTACATTGTTGTCCAGGGCAGCAAGCATGGAGCATGGTCAAATACCTCTCTTAGGGAGGCATTTGACGTACATTGAGTGATATACCTGAAACAAATTTGAAATCAAGAATATCAGTTATATCTGGCCAATATAAGATTAGCGACTATGTAAGTGAAATAAAGTAAATGTTTGTTATACCTCTAGTGTTGTTGTGCAAATGCACTTTGTCAGGTGATCCAGGTCTTTCAAAAGCCACTTGTCTGTCACAATCTTCACGAAGGCTTCAGATCCTGGCTTTATCCAGAGCTTTCATCTATGGACTGTTTCATCACGAGGGTTATGGGCACATTGGTGATAATGTCTGTTCCCTGGCCAGTTAAGTAGGCTGAGACTACAACTGTTAACACACGTGAGATCTAGAGTCAACTGTGATCCTTCATTTTGAGGCTCTTTGATTTCTTCTTGTACAATCTGGGAGCCACACTTTATACAACGCTTAAGTAATTGTTTTAACTGTTGCTAATAAACAAAAAAAAGTCTTGTGTTTGTATGTATTTGAAGTCTGAGATTCGAGAGTGCTTTCAGACAAATCAGAAGAACTTACAATGAATTCAGGGTCATACTGTCTGCACACTGACTTTGGTTCACTAGCTTAATCATATGATAGGAACAAATACATGGAGTTACCATCATGTCTGTGAAGGTTCTCAGTCATCCAGGTCATCGTAGTCAAAGGAGCTTGCAAAGAAAAGGGCATCTATGGAGGGCATTTCACCATAGATGCCCTCCAGATCAGGATCAGCCAGACCCTGCAGGAACTGGAAATCCTTCTACCCTCTCCAATCTTAGAAGAGGTTTACAAGTTTGTGGACAAGGCTCAGCGGGCCCAACACTCTAAAGGAAAAGAAAGACAACGCAGGAAATTTCACACCTTGCTTTCAAAAACACACACTCTTCATCCTGAACCTGCACAACCCAGAGAAGAAAACACACCTGTTGCCAGTCAGGAGAAATGGGTTAAGAACCTTTCAGACAGGATTCTCACTGAACCTGAAAAGAGAGTATTAGCCAAAGGACTCAATTTTGCCATTTCTCCAAAACAGTTGCCCATAGTGGACCTCATCACAGCCACAGAATCTGCCATACGGATTAATAAATTATCACAGACAGAAGCAGAGCAAATCAGGATGAAAGTCTCAGCCACACTCTCCAGTGCCAAAGTCCCTCCATCCAACCTCACAATACAGGAAAAGAAGGCCGTCGCTTCCCTGAGCAAAGAC
>NW_005188577.1:14969-17146 GCF_000239375.1 Pundamilia nyererei
ATTTGACCTTAGAACTGAAGAAGCTTCTCGGATGAGAGGTGAAACGTCTTCAAGCAACTTAAAGAAGTCCAGACGCTTTTCTTTGCAAGCTCCTTTGACGAGTTACCATCATCCACGACTACTTGTTTGTCTAGTTTGGTCTCCTGTCTACTTCTAAAGGTGTGGTCTGTTGAGACTGGAAAGTGCACTTTGATTGCCATTATAAAAAGTCAAAGGCGGGATGTCCCCATAGTAGGTAGACTTGAAGCTGGTATAATATTGTTTTTACAGCTTAGGGTGGAAATTTTATCCAGTGTCATTCTGTTATTTAGCAAACAGAACATGTCATCTGGTCCTCGCCTGCTTTTATTTGAGTTCATTAATTCTGTTCATTGGCCGAACAATAGAGTTGTTTGCAAGATGGAGTGTTCCCAGCCGATCTCACATGTCATTCTGCTGTTTTCTGTTTTCTGAAGCACAAAATGCAACCACATGAGGAGCAAATTCAACACAGAATTGAGATCAAATATCTCGTTTTTCTCAGGATTTAAAAGTTCAATAATCTGAGCTAAGGAGACACTGGAGCATCATGAAAGGAGAGGCAAAACGAAACCATCACACCAGACAGTCAGCATGACTGGTGAGCGCCACATAGTCATTTAAATGAATGCTGCAGTCATGATGTCACAATCTTACAGCAGATCTTGATAATATGCTGATATGTTTTAAAGTTTGTTAAACTCACAGGGCAACTTAGTTAAAGGTGGTTTAACAAAGAAAATGAACTAAATGAGATAAACGGTCAAAGTGGAGTTTAGGAACACAGTCTGTCCTCAGGTTGGGTGTTGGTATATTTGAGATTTTCTTTTGCTCATCATTTCCTCAACGTTTAAACATGAAGGATTAAAGTACATCAAAAACTGGAAAGAAAACTACTGTAAAGAAATAAAGTTGAATAGAAAACATAAGTTTTTATTCTGCTTTTGCTGTTAAAGGAACTTAAGTTAAATAAACATTATGACTACAACTTGTCAGGGACTCAAAATGGAGACCAGAGGAGAGTCCGGTCAGGATACGTTAGGAAAATCAGTCCCACATATCCTAGTAAAATACAAATGATTTGAATTTCAAATTTGACGCAAACTTTGTGCTCATGTAAAATTTGCAGTCTCTTCTTTGTGTTGTGTGCTGCTTCAGTGCCAAGATAACCTCAGAGCAAATAAATAAAACCAGATTCTACTGAAGCTTTCTGCACTTCATGGCATTTCATAGTTTATTTAGAAGTCTTTATAATGTGTCTGGAAAGGCTGCAGCCTGCAGCCACTGTTGCTGCTTCAGTGCCTCAGAGTAAAAAAATAAAAAGCAAAGTGATGGATATATGCTGTTATATGACATTGTGATTTTTGCTTTAATTTCACATAATAATAATAATAATATATTAGATAGCGGTTTTCAAGACACCCAAAGCACTTTACATTAAATCCGTTCTTGATTCACTCCACTTTTAATACAGCATATTCTTCTTTGAACTGTAATATAACTGGTACATGTGTCCCAAGATCTTTATAATAGAAATAAGGTTGTATTAGTGCAATTTTTAGATGTAGTTTTTGTAAAGAATATGGGATGTAGCTGTTAAATGTACTTTCTGTTGAACTCAATAAGCCATGAGCTTAAAATTTAAAAGCCATCCACAACTTGAGAGATGTACAGCTAATGATAGGAGTTAAATCCTATAAGAGTTAAAATAATAATCTGTTGTCTATTTATTATAATGTCTATTTATTCATATTTAATTATCATATGGAGACATGCTCTTTTAGAGCTCCCTGCACCACCTCTCCACTGCAGCAGGCCAGAGACCACATTTAACTGCCATAAATCTAAAATATGTCAATTTGTTTAATTTACATTTAAGGCCCCTTTAAGTGACGTAAAGGGAAGTCAAAAGCATGTGCAGAGAAGCCAAGTTAATAAGTTAACTAAGGCTGTGTCCCAATTCAGGGTCTGCACGCTTGAAGTACGCATTTTAAGTGCGGTTACGTCACCGCGACGCGACGACGGCTGTCCCAATTTGAAGTGTGCTTCAAATGCATACTCCAAATGCACCGTCGATTTCCCCAAATATCAAGCGTGGTCCGGTGCACGCTTCGTGGTCCCATATATCCCACAATTCATAGCGCGGCGGTGGGTGTGGA
>NW_005188578.1:0-10569 GCF_000239375.1 Pundamilia nyererei
TAACACCAAATAGTGTTGGTAGTACTTTACACTAGCCCTGGTGTTTAAAAATTTAACACTGAATAGTGTTGATTGTCTAACACTAACACTAGTGTCAGGCAAATCATCAATACTAGCCAGATTACAATAAACTCCCATTAATCTCTGATATCTCTACTGCTATAATTAATTAAAATGTATTCACAGCTACAGACACTCTACCCATTAAAAGAAACAACAGGACAGTGTTTAAAATACTCTGTATTCAAACAGCAGATACACCACAAATAAACAGCGCATAAATATATACAAAACTAGAATATTGGACAATCTACATTTTGTCATTAGTGTCATTTGAAAATAGCCCATTGTAAGGTCTATAATACACCACATTATCTACACAGATCAGTGCAACAGCATCCAGTTTATCCTCAATAACAAATGCATTTAAGTGACCATTGATCATTTCTTCAGTCTCCAAATTACTTAGAGCATGCACAAGCAGCTTTAAGTACATCAAAACACACACAGGAAAACATGCTCTACAGGTTCAACTATTTTCCATTTTTGCTCAAAATGTCTCATCCTTTTAGATTCTGTTAAGATATGAGAATGAATTTTCAAGCTGATCAAAACATTCAACTTTTCCGAGGTTTCTCTTGATGACAAACATTCAACAACAGATTGTTTTGCATGTGCAATGACGCATGTCATTAACACTTTCCTCCAATGAACCAACTAAACACTGCACAGTACTTTCAGAACTCCTGAGGATTGTAGTTGAGAAATAACAGTCCTATACATGTCCTGTCACAAGATGAGCCACATTTACAGGCTGTGAAACAAAGGTTCTATCATAAGGTGCAGGCTCAAAATAAAAATTACTGATGACCTCTGAGTCAACAAAGTCTCCACGTGCTTTGAAGAGGTGTTGCTTGTAAAAGATAAATTAATATCTAGGCTGTCCAAAGCTCAAAAGTAAAAACGTTGCTGGAACTTGACATGTCTAAATAACACTGAGCAACTTGTGTGGTGTATCTTGCAAAAGTAACACAAGAACAGTCAAAGTACTGTATAGTCGATGTCTTTAGACTGTACTGTGAAGAATTCTTGCTCTGATTTCCCTGACCCGAAGACTCTCCTTCACGCTGCCAACATCAATGCCATACACGGTGGTCTGGATGAATGTGTAGAAGTTGTGCAATGCTTCGTCATAGGACACGGCAAATACAAAATGTGCCTTGAAAAGCTCGTCAAAAGCTGCAACTCCCGTCTGCGTCACACAGGGAATGACCTTTTGATCTAGGACAATGTAGAAAGTCTGGATGATGTTCTTTCTTTCTCCAACACACAGGAGGAATGGCTGAGTGGGGCCAGCCTTAAGAAAAGTCTCCATGCTACCTCCCACCTGAGGGAGTGAAAGAAACCAAATGATTCACATTAAACAAAATTGGTAATTGGATGTTGAGTGGCAGTGCTGCCTAAAATTAAGACAATATTAAATATATTAATTATATTATTATATAAATATTAAAATGTTTTACTTCGGGCCCACAGTTATTTTTGTTCCAATGTGTAATTTTAGGTTTAATGGTAACAATAATGTGCCGGCGTTGCAACACCAAGCCTATCTGGCATAGATATATCTGCTGCACAGTGGAACTCCTTGCCCTCTTAAAACATCTGATAATCTTTTCTCATCAAAAGAGAAAGCTACTTTAACACATTTCTAAAAAATCATACCTTCATGAAGCAGCATCTGATGTGCTAATCTTTGAAGACTTCCTTCCCTTAGATGTTGGAGGTAACAAGTGAAGCAGCAAAAGAATGGCAGCCAACTCGCAGTCCCAAACTACAGAATAGGAATTAGGATAATCGCAATTACTGTCATTTTAAGGTCCACAGCAGTCATTTTGTCAATGTTATTCAGTTTTGGATAACTGATAATTTTTCAAATAAAGCCGTTTTCCAATGTCTTCAGTATGGTATGAAAATTCATTTCAAGACACTTAAAATCTTCTGGCCACCAAGTGACGTAAATATTGAGTCATAACAATACTAACATTAAGTAACTTTTTTTTGTCAAACTTTAAATGCCATTAAAGTTTGTTTGTAAATTCCTTTTCATACCATACTGAAATGAACAGAAACTCAACGTAATTTATAAAATCGACAGCTGTATTCCAATTTGTTGTAAAGGTGCCAAAACATGTTTTGATTTAATAGTATGGTCCACCTAATATATTGTGCTGTGGGAATTGTGAAAATGCTGTAAAGACATGTGAAGTCTACCATCTCCAACTTACCACCCTCATCAGAGTCCCCCTGTGCAGAGACAAGCAGGTCATCCAATTCTGTACTCTGAGACAGATTTTTGCAATCTTTGATGATTCTTGGCTTGAAGAATGTTGGCCACTTTGCAAGGAATTTACCAGACACTTCCTCCCCAAACAGCATTGTGAAGTCTTGGTCAATCTGAAACACAAAATGTGACAATAGAAAGAACGCATTAACGAACAAACAAACAAAGGAACCACACAGCTGTCAGTCAATCAGTTTATGCCTTACCAAGCCAGGTGTATCCAGAAATCTTGGGAAAAGGTCCAGGACAGAAGAAGCTGTGGCTGGATCTTGAATCACTTTTTGCCTATGTTGAAATGTCACCTTCATTTTCTCTTTGACAACTTTCATATCAGTCGAGTGCCTCATCACTGACATAGCTTCCTTGCATTCATCACCCGACAACTGTCTCGCATTTGTTGCGAAGTTGCGAAGTCTTGGGGCTGTCTTGAAAAGCTGACTTTGATTTCTTCATCTCTTCAGTAGAGTTGCGCTGCACAGTTTTCAATCTCCATGCCAGGTAACCAGAACCACTCTGGTGATCATAGAAATGTTCCTGCCGAATTAAGAGCAAGAGAGATATTTATTCAATATTGATTACCTGCTACTCTGTTTGTAGCAAGTGAAGAAAACTCCTGACTGCCAGATATGGCATCATGCATTAGAGGTCTATTTAAATCAATTGTTACACAATGACATTTTTTTACATTTATTTATTTTGGGTCCATTAGGGAATAACTTGATAAACTGCCTGAATGACAGACTGACCTGAATTAGTCTTATCATATGATTTCTTTAACCACTCCATCAGAAAAGCCAACAACAAAATACTTTCACAGACCACTGACTGTCATATCTGCAGGTGTAGGCATTTATCACGTAAACCACAATCAAAAAAGTCTTAATTGCATAAAAACTGGGTCACAGACCCAGGACTATGACACTGACAGCATGTATGCATCATAACATCATAACTTACATAACCATTCTTTGAATCTGGGTCCTTCAAGTTTGGGAACAAGGTTGTAATCCCAAGTGCATACATAATGCGGACACTTACTGGTGGGATCCTCCTAAAAGGCAGATACAGAGAACACGAAAACTATCAATTATTTACCCCAACACAGATTCAAGTTCAAGAACAACATGTATCCAGGTGTATGATTTGAACTACCCAAACTACCTATCATCTGTAAATCATGACTGACCACATCACACACCTGACAGGTCTTTAAGAATAATGAAAATGAAGACTTGGATTATGCTCCACATGGACTATGACAATTTGATGCAGACATTTTCCTAATGTTTTGCTGTTGTCAACCATCCCTGTTAAGAAGCACTATATTCAGAAACTACAATAATGACAATGGAAAATAACATCACTCCATAACAAATTGTGACTTTCTTTTGAAACATTATCAATATGGGGTTAGCAACTAATGAAAACTATGATTGATTTGATTTAACAATGACTTCATGACATATAGAAGAATCTATTTAAGTGGTGCAATAATGGTAAACAACTAAAATTGCAGACAAAAAAAAAAAAAAAAACAAAGATTTTTCTTAATGTTTACATCACTTACCCATGACTCTCTACCATGTCTGCCACAAGGATGTTCACCATCCTTCTTCTTGTAGTATCAGAGAGGCAGTTTGTTTTCTCATATTCCTTAAATACTTGATCACCATCTGGCTTTGAATACAAGGCTGCTCTGATGATCTGAAATAACAATTGCAAGAAATTCATAGAAAGCACCTACCAGGTGGGTATAAAAATTATCAGCATCAACTGCTATAGCCTTTGCATTAATCACTACATCTTATTTAATCATGAGAGGGACCATTGTTTTGTTTTTATAATTTTTTAAATAATATTTTTAAAGATATTGAGTATTGGTACAAATGAACAGGTAATTGGCAATCTTAAGTTACAACATATCATATCCTGAAGATTACTTACATTTCTTGCAGTGTTGCTGTCAGGAGGTCCTTCAATTAACTGTTTTTTCCGAGCTTTGGTAGATTCGAGTATTATTGTTGTGTCTAAACCTGATGATGATCCTCCTGATGCAGGTGACGGTGACAACTCTAATGAAGATGTGTGATCTGAAGAAGACCCTGCAACACTGTTGTCTAACAATACAGACAGCCTCATAGATTTAAACATGATTACACCAACTATAAATTAGTAAATTTAACAACGCATTTTTAAATGAAACATACGGCTTAAACTTCTTACCACTGCATTCTTCAGTGAAGACACTGAAAGACACCTGAGATGACTTCAAAAGTTCATCAAATATGTCCGAATCCACTTCCACTTCCGCAGAATCCATCAGGACCAAATTGGTAGAACCTGGCACACCGAATTTCACCAGCACTAAAAAAAGAAACAATCAATAAAGTCCTATATGAATTTATAATTCATAAATCCGTAAATCACAGTTTTACTTTGATAATATTTATAAATTCTTTATTCATTTAATTACTAAAAGAATTATTCATTTAAATTAGCAACCAATGTAGTGAAGTAAACTTACAGTATTTGCCCTTGGACTGCAGTGAAGGCTTTGAGTAAAGTACAAGTAAATCAAAACAATACTTACATGAATAGTATATGAATAAATTTACTTAGTTACTTTTAATCACTACACTCAAATTACCTCCTTGCAAAAATTCGGAGTAATTGTAGGCATCGTCTGTCTTTGGTACCCTGACCCATTTGCTCACTCCCTTAAACTCGACAGGAACCAGCATATCGCCACCTTCCAAGAGTAGAACAAAACTGCATAACTGCACTGCAATACAGTAGTCTCTTGATTATCGCGGGGGTTAGTAGAAACCATATTTCTTTTTTATTATTTTTATATACTTTAAGCCATAAAAACTCTCCCTGCACTCTAACAAACCCTAATATAAAGAGGCAGAAAAATGCTTATTTTACCATGAAAAAAAACAATCTAAAAAAAGAAAAATGCCTTATTGTCACAGAAATGCATAACATATGAAATTACCATAATTAACAAGATGTAGGGGGCATACTCTAGTGTAAAAATCTTTCCATCTATACATACTCTCAGGGTAGCCTTAAGCATCCTAGTTCACCTAAGCCAGTGTCTCAAACTTCAATGAGCTATGGGCCACTGCCATCTCATTGGAGGGCCACTTTAGTGTTCAAGTAGTACAAAAAAAAAATACAAAGAAACCACCCACAAATATTTCCCAAAATGCAGTTCCTCGTTAGTTTTTAAAATTTCAAATATTGTATAAGAAGGCAAAACCGCAAACTTGAATGCATTTTTCTCACTCCAAACTAACCGAAGCCTAGCTCCGCGGCTCTGAACCGTGGTTAAAAGAAAAAAAAACAAAAAACCTGGCTAATACGTCGGGTCCCGCGTCGGGCTCGTGGCCGCTAACTAGCTTTACTGTCAGCGAACACAGTGTACACTCGAGTATAAACAGCTTACTTACAACTGGGCTTGGGCTCGTCAGCCAGTCTTTTTGGCTGCAGTGGTTATTATATCTACATGCTTTCATCTTCCGTTTCTCGCGGGTAGCAACTCATACTTTCTCCCTCCCTCGCACTCAAACCGGGAGGGAGGGAGGGGGGAGTCCCACACGGGGCCGCGGGTTTGAGACCCCTGAACTAAGGATTTAGCAAGTTTAATTTGAAAATAAATAAAAGGCGTTTAGTAAAAACTGTGACATATATTAACAAGTAATATTCGTTATAGTCTGCCAACAGCCAGATTATGCTAAATGAATGCTAGGAAAGTAACTGGTACTTTGCAGTTTTAGCTAGCAGTAGCCCAGCTTAACAAAAAACAGTTAAAATTCAAATATGACACTTAAAGATAATGTATTTTGATACAAATACTATTGTTTTTACTAGTTATCATGTTACTTGTTCTAATATCAATCTAAAACTTAATATTTGACAGAATAAAACTTACCGCAGAAGCAAGAAAAAATGGCGACCGAAGATTCTGAAATGCGAAGCTCCACAGGAAATGAAGGCGTGGTCTAATTTAACACCCACAGTGTTAAAATGCAATAACGACTAAAATCCACACTTACACTTTTCAGGAATCAACTCCCGATGTGTTATTTTAACTCGATTAAGTGTTGAACTAACTCGGAACTCTGTTGAAATCTACTAACACTGAAAAATCAACACTGGCATTTTTGCTGTGTATATCTATAAAAAATGTCTTTCACCAGTTTTCAGCTAGGTATGTTTGAGCTGGGTCAGTCTAACCCGGCACTATGTGTGTTGTGTTTAGGAGGTTGGTGTATCATCAGAGACCTCATAAATGACTTTTCTGAATTCTTAGTTGGAATGATTGCGAAAAAATGACAGGATTTTAATCTTTGCACCCTGGTAAAAATTTTTCTGAATGACCATGTCATTGTGCAGGACTCAGGGGCATCTTTGCACAGCCTGCACCTGGGGTTTTGAGTGATATGGTAGACCCCTGCCTCTGTGGCTCTTGTGGATCTTAGTGCCTCTGTGTTGTCTTGGAGTCCATCAATGTCCACTGGCAGAATTTCTTAATATCCGCCACTTCTTCTATCTTCTGGTGGTAGACAAAAGAAGGTGAAGGTGGCCACAACACGGTCAGTTGTGGCCACCTTCCTTATTTACTCATGAATGTTTGTTGTCTCACCTTTACAGTGAGTCCTCAACCTCCTTCTTTTTGTTTAGCATATAGCCTCAGGGTGCTTACTGGGGTGAAATCCTCCGTGCATTGTGACCAGCTTCCTTGTCTAGATGTCAGTGGCATCTATCTCCTTGTTTTTACAGCTGATTATCCCAGCTGGGTATCTGATCACCGGTGTAGATGTTGATTACCTGGATCTTGTTCTTCCCATTCAAACGCGATGTTGCCTGTGAGGAGCTTCGATGTGGTACTGAGGCAGGTTAATTGGCCAGTATTTGGATGGGAACGGTTCCTTTTGGGGGTCCATGAGGATCAGGACTGTCCAGCCTTTGGTCACCATTCTGGATGTGTCTTATCATCTAGCAGTTTGTTCATTTGTGCTCATAAGCGCATGGAGTGCATAAAGCTTTTTCAGCCATTAGGCATGAATCGTGCCAGGGCCTGTTGCTGTCCAACTTTTCATACTGGAGACTCTTTCTTGGATGTCTGCCACTGTGATGTTTATTGGACCCTGTTCGGGGAGGTTGCTGTGGTCTGCCCTCAGATCCACTGGCCACTGAGCATTGTTGTTATCGGTTGTATCGTTATCCCAGATGGTCTTCCAGTATTGTTCAATCTCTAGCCTTGGTGGAGCTGTTGTCATATTGTTCCCTGCCACTGAGAGTACACCTTGGATGGTTCAGTGGACTACAGCTTCAATAGTTGTCTAACTTCCCTGCTGCCTTGATCTTAGGCTCTAGCCTCCTTCTCCATGGAGGGTACTGCTCCTTGTGGCTGTCTGTCTTATACCTGTTGGGATTCAGAGATTGTTTTATTGCTACCATATAATTTGCCTTATGAAGAATGTATTAATAACATGTTTCACAGTATCATTTATCAGTAATATTTCCTACAGGGTTTATATTGCAGTGAATATGTCTGTCATCACATTGACCTTTCTATTTTTATAGGTTGAGTTCATTTTATACACAATGCATGAATGTGCTTGGTTAAGAGTTGATGTTCCATTCTAGAAGGTTTTAAGCTTCACTGGTGAGAGTGTCCAGATGATACATGCTGAGGGGAGATGAGAACATAGCAGGTTAATTGCATGCACGCTTACGATACACATATTAATCTAGTAGCAGGTCTGAGCGAAGGCCTAAGCGTCTTCTGCTTCAGTTTGAGACTGGCTGCAAAGTACTCTACTTAGTGATTAATGACGAGGGTCCATTCTTAGCTCTCAGAGATGCTAAGACCTGAAGTTATTACCTTAAAAGGCAAGTAATAAAGAAAGGAGAAGTTATATGTTGGTGTATGAAGTGTACGTGATGTACCCTTGTCTGCACGGGTTGAACTTTTGCCCGTCTGTCACCATGTATTTTTGAACTGTATTGACGTAGGTGTGATATTTTATCCTATAAAACCAGAACCCATTGTATTTTTGTCAGAGCAAAACAATCCGTATGCTGACGGTTGGTTGTTCTCCTGTGATAATAAAACTCATCGTTTGATTGCACTTTTCCGGAGCTTCCGTCGTTTTTGTTGTCTGGTCTAAAGTTGATCGATCTCGCAACAGCTTCAATAGTCATATTGTTCCCTGCCACTGAGAGTACACCATGGATGGTTCAGTGGACTACAGCTTCAATAGTTGTCTAACTTCCCTGCTGCCTTGATCTTAGCCTCTAGTCTCCTTCTCCATGGAGGGTACTGCTCATTGTGGCTGTCCGTCTTATACCCAAGCTATAAGACGAACGGCTGTTTACTACTGCAGTGCTACAGATCAGCTGGTTAGTTTTGGTGAAGGTTGCAGTAGGGATTGTCCGTAATGCTGCATTCACATCCTCTGGTAGACCTCCAGAGGGTATTTCACATAGTCTTGGTCACGGAGAGCCCAGGTTTCCCGCTTCACCATGATCATCCATCTCTTAGGTCAGGAGTGTCCAACTCCAGGCCTCGAGGGTCGGTGTCCTGCAACACACCTGAATCTAATGATTAGTTCATTCTCAGGCCTCTCGAGAACTTCAAGACATATTGAGGAGGTAATTTAGCCAGTTAAATCAGCTGTGTTGGATCAAGGACACATCTAAAACCTGCAGGACACCAGCCCTCAAAGCCTGGAGTTGCCTACCCCTGTCTTAGGTCATCTGGTCTTGCATGCCTTGAGCTCTACTTGGGGCTTGGTAATCTTGAGTGAGGGTGATGATCTCTCCCCCCAACCTGACCTCATGGCTCACACTTCCCATAGCATTTGTGTTGTACTTCATCAGTATCCAGCTGTTGGAACACTGCACTTTAAGAAATAAAACGTTGGATTTAATTGACAAAGTTAAGGCAATCTTTTCCACAGAACCTGGTCAATTAAACATAAATCGATATGGTTATTATCTGCAATTTCAATGGTGATGTATATCAGAAGTGAAATTGTTCTATAAAAGCAACAGCTTTCCTTTCATTGTTATTATTTAACACCATTAATTAGAATTTAAACACTTTGTTCATTTTATTAACTGTATTGCTTTAGGTTCAATTGACAATATTAATTTGAATTTAATGGCACCATTTAGATTGCGTTTTGGACCTAATTAATTTGATTAATTATGATTTAATTAATAGTTTCATCTATATGCTAAATGTTTAGGTATCAACAAGTCTAGAAAGGTTCCTGAGTTGTCATCTATACATTGTAATTAGGTGTTTGGACCTTTCAGAGGTCTTCAGCAAAGGTCTAACACTTAACTACAGAGTACAGGTGACAACTCAAAAACCTTTTTACACTTGCTCACACGTTACCATTTATAACATTCAAGATCCTTGCACTTCAATAAAAAACTCTTACACCGAAGCTTACATAAAGTGTAAATGCAAAAAAAGGGTGCTGCATTAACAACTTTATTTACGGTGAGCCTTAACAAGGCAAAGCTTCTACAGGGAACAACACTGCATAAGGCAATATTAAATGCTTAAAGTGCATGACCAAAATTTAAACATTGGAAACAACTTTCCGAGTTTCAAAGTAACATTGTAGTGTGCCGTAAGATATCAAATTCAATACAACTTGTGATTATAGTCAGTACTGCAGATTTACCACAGCAACTTAAAAATCACTGCATGCAATGCAATTACAGAAAATACCTAAGTGACACAAAAAGGTAAAAACGATTTAGTCCCCAGTTACAAAAATCTGATTCAGAATTATAAGTTTTCTATTATATAATAAATTTTACAATAAAAAAATGCATATAGCAAATCTCAAAATATTCTTAATTAAATGCTAAGACCAAAAATCCAGCACTTAACTTGAGTACAGGTGACAACCTTAGAACCTTTTCACATTTGTTTGCACATACACTTTAACATTTATAACACTCAAGATCCTTGACCTACAATGGAAACCTGGTACACAAGAACTAATATGAAGTGCAAATACAAAAAAAATTGTGTTGCTTTAACAACTTGAACAAAAGCCTTCAATGAGGCAAAGCTTAAACAGGGAAACAACACTGCATAATGCAACATTAAATGAAGTGTGTAAAATAAAATGTAAACATCTGAAACAACTTTCCAGTTTCAACTAAGTGACAGTGTAGTGAGGAGTAGGATG
>NW_005188578.1:12297-14685 GCF_000239375.1 Pundamilia nyererei
ATGAGTTACTTAGTTCTGCTTTGTGTCAGGACCAAGTCCAGAATATAAGCCAAAAGCGAGATGAGAAGTATAACGCAGGAGAGAACAAGCATAAAATAACCCAAGAAAGTTAAAAATACAGGTTAATAACCAGACCTCAGATCAACCTGCAACTAATCTATTAGTTACAGAACATTATAACAAGACAGAATACCCGTGAAATTGCAGACAACGCTGCTGTGATCCGCCGCGCTGTTTCCCCTCCTTTTTTTCGTAGAATCTTCATCAACTGGTCAGAGTACTGGTCAAGACTGCTCATGAATGTGGACAGCAGTGGAACTGTGGTGATAACCTAAAAGACCAAATAAGAGAATTCAAAATGTAAAATTGCGTATTAAGGAAAAAGTAAATAATATGAAAGCATTAGGTACCTTCAACATGCACTTTTGGAGCACAGCTCAAATCTCTGCAGAAAAAGAAAACCAGAAAAAATGAATCGTGTACAGTGAGACACATGCAAAGGGGTAGCACAGAGATGGTCTAAACTTAAGAACACTCCTGTTTCTTTTAAAATGTATTAATAATACAAGTTAAATTTCAAATGCTCCAAAATTTCTATTACTCATTTCATAAATCTGTTCCTGTGAGCACGTTTACCATTATATACCGGAGCAGCCCAGTCTGTGAACGTGACCCTTTGAAGGTGACCCCCACTTGCCCCCAAAAATAAAATCAAGTATACTGGGTGGTTAGTGCTCCGTTTGTGTCGGTTTGTGCTGGTAAAATCATCGTTTGTATCGCTAGGTATCAAAGATATTACACTTTTATTTAATTGGTCATTCAGAGTTCACCCCCCCCCAAGCAACATGAAAATGGCCCAAAATAGGTCAAAACATGCCACAAAATGCTCGGGTGTGAGCGAGCGTTCCCTACGACGTCTACATCACCCGGACGCTCACTCGCGCCGATAAACACGGGCAGCGTGCTCGGCGCCCGTGACGTCACCGCGAAAAAGTAAAACATTAGTAACTGGTTAACCGTAGCAGCACAAATGTTAATTTTTAACGGCACAAACAAGCACTAACCAAGCAGAGCATTTTGTGGCATGTTTTGGCCTATTTTTGGCCGTTGTCGTTTTGCTTGGGGGGGATGAACTCTCAATGACCTATTAAATAAAAGTGCAATATCTTTGACACCGTATCAAACAAACGGAGCACTAACCACCCAGTATACTTGATTTTATTTTTGGGGGCAAGTGGGGGTCACCTTCAGAGGTCTCTTTGAGACTTGATGCGCGAAGATATGCAAACTACGCAGCTAGCGGTTCTCTTCAGTGAAACAGACGAGTCTTCAACAATCACTGCACATGTATCCCAATTCTTGTTCGGGTTAACGTTCTCCTAACTTGATAGTGCAATAAAACAAGTGTGCTATTCGGAGTTCGAATGAAATTTTAAACGCAGATGGGAGAATATTCAGATGTGCAGTAACGTCGAATATGCAAATGAATGTTTCCAATGCTAGCAAAATGCTACAACCTACAGAACACATACTGCCCACATATTTACCGGAAAAATATACGCCATATATTATCACAACGTACTAGTTAAATTATATTCTATTAAAAATAGGAAGAAATTACCTTAACTCCAACGGATGAATCGTGATTAATCCCTCTTTCCAGACACGTGGCCAAAGCACACTGTGGCGTAGGTGAAGAAGGTCAATGCGTATGCGCGAAGATTTTTTTTTTTCATTCTCTGCGCATGCTCAGAAAGGATGTGGAAAGGGCTCTTTGGATTTAATTAAATGTGTTCAATAAATTGGAAATATCAATATTATTTAACATTAAAACGGTATAGAATTAATTAAATCAAATTTAAAAATATTAATTACACCCATAAGATTAACAATTTTAAGTATATTGAACATAAAACTAAGAATTAATTTTTAAAAAGCCCATGTTTCATTTCTTAGAGTGTGAGCTACTAGTTGTTTCACTGTCAGTCTGGATGTTGGGTAATGAAGATTTCATATGTTCCACAATCTCTTTATATGTTTATTTATATAGTGCCAAATCACAGCAACAGTTGCCTCAAGGTGTTTTGTATTGTAAGGTAAAGACCCTACAATAATACAAAAGATTATTCTTTAGCGATTAAAAGCTGTACTCTCTCACAAAACAAAGCCAACACTAGACCTCTGTTCAGTGACTATCTAAAAGAAATGATACACTTGCTTTACCTCTATTCCTACCTCATCATTTGAAATTTCTTCACGGTGTTTAAATGAAAATTAAAGTAATGACAGTAGCATCTTAATAGAATTGGAACTTGCACATGAACTCCCCAGAGGTACACACACACACACACACACACACACACACACACACACACACACACACACACA
>NW_005188578.1:14705-17231 GCF_000239375.1 Pundamilia nyererei
CACACACACACACACACACACACACACACACACACACACACACACACACAGCATAAAGCATTCTCTCAGGTGACACTACTCTGAATCCCATTAAAATGTCTGTGGTTATTATTGTAATTTGATTGGACTGTATTTTGACACTTGCATAATATTACAAACCTAACAGCACATTGTGTCTGCAACCCTCAGAGATAATGCTGAATGAACTGAGTATCTCCTGACAGTCCTTGACACACCTTGTTTGCTTTGCATATTGCCTGTATCTATCAAGTTAATACACACATTTCATTAACACTGAGAGGACTTTTTTTTTTCTAACAGAAGACATATAATCTGTCAGGATGTCCTCACGGATTAGTTTTATTTTTTTCCTATCCAGATTTGGTTGCCTGCTAAAATTCAGATTCATTCATAGAATAGAATAGAATAACCCTTTATTGTCGTTGTACATCTGAAACAAAATTGCTTGTGCTCCACACCAACTGTACAGGAATAAAATATAAATACTAAGACAGCAGGAATAAAGAGCAAACGTGAGAAATATATCCAAACAGGAGGAATACATACAAAACAAGAGAAAGGCACACAATAGAAAACTTGGACTTGGTGGCCTTAGAGACGAGGGTTATTTCTCAGACCATGTCACAGATTGGAGGGTCAGTGGGCAGAGGTGGGGTGTGTGTGGGGATCAAGCAGATGTTGGGCACCCATGATGTGTTGGGTTTTTTCATGAGAGAAGACAAATATGCTCAAATGATAACTTTTCACAATTTATTATCAAATGGTTAGAATTTCAGATTTGTTTTACATGGCACCATGGACCTTCGTCTCTCTGGCTCAGAGACAAAAGCAGTAAATACTCAGACAATAAACACTTTTACTGCATGTGGTGAACACAGAATGGTAACCTGATTGGTCAAAAGTTGGAGGAAAGCCTTTAGACCCCATGTCTGGCTCACGTTTCATCTCCTGCACCTTTCAGACATCTCGCTATAAGGAGATGACACTTTTGTTGGCAAATCATTAAATAAATCATTAAATAAGTCATGTGCTAGAAAGACACTCTAAGTTATGTTTTGTACGTAAGCTAATAAGCAAGTAAACGTGATGATGCGCAGGCAGAAAGTTCTTGCGTCCGTGGAAGTAATTATATTTCTCATTGCTTGCTTACAGTGTGTCAACAGAGATATTATTGCAATACATGTGGGAGATATTTAAATTTTGCCTACACATGACTCATACAGGGAAAGGGAAACGTTAGAAAAGCCATTATGAAAAGAAATGGAAAATAAGATTTTCTGCATCTCAAGTTAGTCTTTCTTTTTCACTGAACTCAAATCCTAAAACAAACAAAAGAAAATATGGGGTTGTTTCTGAACTTGTTTACTGAAACTGCTCTGAAAAATATAGAAAAATGCTCTGAGAGTTAATAATCTACTTTGAAAACAATACACATGCATATGTATTAAAGTACTAATAAAGTAGAGCACTACACTATCAATAGTGTAGGAAAAAGTTCCTCTCAGTTTTGCCTGCAAGCCAGAGGACATCATGTTGCTGTCACAGCAATCGTGTGATGATGAGAAGGAGGATCCGAGTAGCAGACCGCGGCGGTGATGTGGGTGAGTTTATTTACAGTGCACAATACATAACAAAAGAGAGGGCTGAACTAAACATAAACCTAAATTGGGAAAAACTAATAAACAAACCTGAAAACATAAGGACACCGGAAGATACACGGAGATGATACGGAGAAAGCAGGGCAGAGATATTACAACTCTAAACACCAGAACCAAACCCTAAGAACTAATACAAAATCAGAATTAACACAAAACACAAAGTGATACCAAAATGAAACTCAAAACGCTGGGTCGAATGACCCAGGGCCATGACAGTTGCCTTCACAGTACATCAGTGCTAACCAAGGATGGAATCTGCACAGTAAAGGGCCCCATTCACTAATATATGTTCAGTCTGTGTCCATTTTAAATGTCTTCATACTGTATGAACAAATAAAGGTAAGAAAGTATTGATGGACTTTAAATTGGTGCATGAAACATTCATATTCATAGATTTCTGTGTATGCACTGTTTGTGAATTGTCAAAGAGATTCAGATCCCCCATCCCATCTTTCCTCATAAGTGGAAAAAAAGCACAGCTTTTTTATGGGAAAAATGATACAAAGTGCCAAACAGAGTTTATCCTATATGTGACTTTGCTAATGGTGAATCATGCTTAATGTTAATAAAGTATAATTAAGAATAAACCAAATCAGTATGATGAAAAAGAAAATGTAGTTTGAGTGACAAAAATAGTCTTGAAGTCTGTCTTTCTCGCCCACATTTCAGGGGAATTAGTATGACTAGGATGTGTCCTTGGCTTTTTCTGTGTTTGGGAGAACAGCACAATGATGTGTGCGTGTGTGTGTGTGATTTTGTAAAAGACAGACAGTTGTGAGAATCCTTGACTCTAACATGTATGATTTCCAAAATGATCTATTGAATATATTGTAATTGACACACAGAG
>NW_005188579.1:0-7072 GCF_000239375.1 Pundamilia nyererei
CTGGCTGGGCAGCTCTCTGGGTGCTCAGCACCCCCAAAGCTCCGATCCTAGAATCGCCCCTGATTAGCACTAAGGTGACATTGGTTGTCCTGGTGGTTTTTGTCCATAAAACTACTCATCTAAGATTAACACACAATTATTATTATGTGCTTGATGTGCCTCACCTTTGGCCCTGGCTTTTCCCGTCTGACTGCACTAGGACATATTGCCACCTGATAAAATAACACATTGATTCCTGCCATATAAAAAGTGAGACTTGTCAATTCAGATTCTTTGTCAAATGTACACTAATGAATCAATTTACATCAGCAATGGGATGGGTTTAAGGGGAACAGGTGGCACCATCTGATCAGTCTTACCCACAATCTGGAAAATCCTGCATGTTTTACAATCTGGCGACATCTTTCTTCAGACCTTCAGACCAAAATGCTGAAGAATGTTGACATTGGTTTTAGTGATTCCTAAATGACCTGACCAGATGGTGATCATGCTCAAGCTGCAATGTGCCACCACAATATCCCTCAGGAAGGACGACTTGGTGTACCACCTTCCAACCTTCATCCCGGTGAATGCAACCTTCCTGCTCTAAAGGTCTTGAGACCTATTTCTTTAGCAGTAACCCATGCTCAATATAAAACTGCTCAATATAAAACTTGTGCCTTTTTATTGTTTGCCTATTTTACCTCTTTAAAACACTTTTTGAGGGTTTGATCCTTTTTCTGAGCATATGGCTCAAAGACTCACGTGAGACTGACAAAGGAAGACCCTCAGAGTAGCTAGATTCTGCTCATCGAGTCCTGATTTGAAAGGCAGCTCTCAAGCTATTTGTACACACAAACTCATCCAGGAAAAGATGGTTGGATAGATGTGTGACCGCGATGCACAAACACTTCACATTACACTGAAGTGAAGCACAGAGAAACTAAATTACACACGCAGACTACAGGCACAACGCTAAACTCCAGGGAGGCCTAGTTGCCGCCATAGGTAGTAGGCCAAACTGGCAATAAGTGGATGACAGTGCTGGCCTAAAGAATCCTTCTGCTGATTGATCGTGGATGACATACAGGTACGGAACTGAAAGCTCCGCCCCTGAGGTGAACCCCGTGACCACACCAACTCAGGCTGGAAAATTTCCAGACACTCCCACAGACCGAGACAGCCTCACTATGAACACATGAAGAAAGTTTATGGATGTGGTGGCATAATACAAAGTACTTTGCTTTTTGTTGTTGTGAACTTCTGATGAACCTCTTTGTTGGTTTGAACTTCCTGTTTCTGCATTCAGAGTCCTGCGTTTTGGTCCTGCATCCAACCCTGATCATGTATTTCTCTTTGATTCTGCTTCCTCTCACCTGTTTCAAACTGTCTCCATGGAAAGAGCACTGAAACACCTGAAAGACATCTGTGTAAACAAGGACATAAATGGAAGACTGGGCTGGCTGAGTGGGACAGATCTCAGTACTCACAGTTCATAAAGACATTCAGCTGCTGAACAGCAAAACATTCAAACATGGGCGATGTCTGTGTTTGATGAAGCAAATGAAAGTGTTGCTTCAAGGACAGAGAGCTGATAAAGCGCTGAGGTCAGCAATGGAAATGATGAGATTTGGTTAGACTGACAGATGAAGCTTCATATTCATTTACCTCCATGTAAAGCTTAGAAGAGAGAAACCGTTATCCAGCTGAGCTGCTGTTTATCAACCATTTCATGTTGTTGGTAGCACAGAGTTGCCCCGGTGGACACGAGGAAGAGTCAGAGTGCTGTGTGGCTGTGATGTGACAGCAACAGGTCACTAGTTTAAATATTCTTACTGTAATTTTGATTCATGAAGCAGCACAAACTCAAATATTGGGCTTGTTGCACAAACTCTTTGTCCACTGGACTCTGATCAGCAACATGACAGGAGTACCAGGACCACACCTGCTCACTCCCTCATGCTCTCACTGTGTGCTGGATGGAGACAGCGAGCAGCGCTGTGCATCAGACTTTACTGTGGAAGATAAGATGTGAGCTCACAGCTGTGCATGGAGAGCACAGAGTGAGGTTTTGCATACATCAGCATTTCCAGTGAAGTGATGAAGCAGCTTTGAATGTGTGTAAATGAGTCTAAGCAGCAAACAGAGATCAGTGAGTGAATCTGCTGACACAGAGCATCCAGAGCAGCAGCATCATGGAGAGGATCCTGCTGTGTGTCTGCTGCTTCTCAGGTAAGTCCAGATGTTTGTCGTCTACAACATTATTATTATTACTCAGATCAGTCTCAGCCCCTGATAGGCCCAGAGTCTCAGATAGACTCAGAGTGTCTCTACAAACTGACCCAGTCAAACGTTTTCCCTTTCAGGCTGGTTTGTCTCCACATGCTGTCCCTGTCAGTACCACTATGTTGATGATGCAAAGACTTGGACTGAAGCTCAGAGCTACTGCACACAGACTCACACAGACCTGGCCTCCATCGAGAACACTGAAGAAATGAAGCAGCTGAACAGCACAGTTTCGCCTGCTGCTCACAGCTCTGAGCTCTGGATCGGTCTGTACAGTCAGATCAGCTGGAGGTGGTCAGATGGGCTCACAGGGAGTGGAGCTGACTACAGGAACTGGGACACTTCTGAATATGAACCAGATTTTTACTCTGGGGTTCAGTTCTGTGTGTCCTCTTTAAAAGGAAAATGGTGGGATTATAACTGCAGAGAAAAGCTCCCGTTTATTTGCTACAGAGGTAGAAAAAAAAAACCTACATTTGATTTTAAACTTTTAAACTTTAAACTTTGATTTCAAAGAAAAAATTCTAAAAAGTTCAACTAGACGTAGCGTTTTCAGTGGGAGAAACGTTTCATCATCATCATCATCATCAGCTGACTGTGGGTTTACCAAACCTTTTAAACACCTTTGCAAAATGGAAAAACGAACCCAATGCATAAACAAAGGGCTTTGAGGTCAGTTTATGATCATTAATATGCAAATTGTCATGACCATTGACCGGCAATCAAAGGCCATTTCATTCGGTTTCATTCTAGTTTCAGTCATTGCATAAAAGTGCTTTTTAAAAGGTTAAGGAAACCTGCAGTCAGCTGAGACTGAAGAAGGCTTTTGGGTGATGATGAACTGTTTCTCTCCCTGAAAACGTCCAGATGAATACAGTTAACTTATTGGATTTCCTTATCTCGATAACTGAGCATGCAACAAGACAAAACGTTTCTGCATTTTAACTTTCAGGATCACGGATGAACCCTGAGTTTGATTTGGTGGATAAAGAAATGAGTTGGTCCGATGCTCAGAGGTACTGCAGGGAGAACTTCTTGGACCTGGCCACTGTCAAGAACACCGGAGAGAACCAACAAGTCCATGAAAAGGCTCAGAGTAAAAGGGTGTGGATTGGCCTGCACAGAGAGCCACACATTTACTGGTCTGACGGCACAAAGTACTCATTCTCAAACTGGGCCAGTGGGATGAACCCGTTTAGGGGTATGAGTACGATCTGTGCAGCTCTGACTCATTCAGGAGAATGGAAGACTTTGTCCTGTGAAACAAGATTACCATTTGTCTGCTACAGCCTCCCTACACCTGGTGAGCCTTCATTGTATTTCCTTTAAGGATCGCAAGCAATTTTAGACACACGGTGTTGTGCAAAAGTCTTGAGCCACCTGTAATGTCTGCATTTTCTGGAGAGAAATGGGAAACAGCTGCAGAGACTTAATAAATTTCCAAAACGGAAATATAGTTTATATAAGGTAAACCCTCAGAGAGTTCAAGATCAAGGTATTTTATGCTTGAGTGATTTGCAGGTCAGGTGGCTTAACAAACCAAACAAAAAAAGACTTTTGCATGGTGATGTACATTTAAGATAACAAATACTAGATGAAAGACACTTAAAGCATATGTTACATGGATCCTGTTTTTAAACAGAAAAGCAGACCAGGAGTCATGAGCTGCGTTTGGTCTGCAGGCCTTTCCTTGTCTGAGCTACAGGAGCATTGCAACGGCCATAGCTCTCTCCCCCTTGTGGCTGTGCCACAAAATGACATCTTCACAACTTTAAGTGAAAAATGCAATACCACAATGAAATTTGTCGAAATTTTGTGAGGTTTAACCTGAGATTCTAGCATTTCGGGCAAAATAAATTAATATTTAAAAATCTATTCAGGATTTTAATGAATCGATATCGCGTTATTAAAGCTAGAATCGATTTGTATCAGAAAATTGATAATTTAAACCCACCCCTAGTCAGTATAACCCAAGGTGAAAATGTCCAAATTGTGCCCAATTAGCCATTTTCCTATCCTGGTGTCATGTGACCTGTTAATGTTACAAGGTGCAAATGGGGAGCAGGTGTGTTGAATTTGGTGCTATTACTCTCATACTCTCTCATACTGGTCACTGGAACTCTAACATGGCACATTATGGCAAAAAATTCTCTGAGGGTCTGAAAAACGAATTGTTACTCTACATAAAGATGGCCGAGGCTGAAAGAATATTGCCAACACTTTGAAACTGAGCTGCAGCACGGTGGTCAACACCATACAACAGTTTAACAGGACAGGTTCCACTCAGAACAAACCTTGCCACGGTCGACCAAAGAAGTTGAGTGCAATTGCTCAGTGTCATATCCAGAGTTTGTCTTTTGAAAATAGATGTATGAATGCGTGGGGGGTCAGCCTCTTGGTGCCACACTGCATCACATGGCTGTTATCCCAGAAAGAAGCTTCTTGTGAAGATAATGCAAAACAAATCCCACAGTTTGCTGCAGACAAGCAGACTAAGGACATGGGTTAGCTGTGGTCTGATGAGATCAAGATAAGCTTATTTGGTTCAGATGGTGTCAAGAATGTGTGGCAGCAACCAGGTGAGGAAAAAGACAAGTGTGTCTTACCTACAGTGAAACATGGTGGTGGGAGTGCTGGTGGCACTGGGGGGCTACAGTTAATCGAGGTAATGCCAATATGTAGTGTGACATACGGAAGAAGCTGAAGCAGATCATGATCCCCTCCCGTCAGAAACTGGGCTACAGGGCAGTGTTCCAAATGATAACAACCCCAAACACACATCCAAAAGTTAGTGTGGGACAAAGACCATGTTTGTGTGAGACACTGTTAAGGATGAGAGGAAGCCTAAAAACACATCTACACAAACAAAGTCAGACACACTGCAATTAATTTTAATAACGTTTTTTTAAGAATGCATCCTAAAAAGGAGCTCGTCTTTCTGTCTGCCTCATTTTGTGCGAGAGACTTGTTCATTTCTCTAAACGAGATCAAATTAAAATGTGGGACATTGTCTGGACCTGTGTGATATGGAGAATGAGGGCTAAACATTCACTGCTCCCTGCAATCACAGCAGCAGCGATGGTTTCAATGATGGTGGCTTCATTTAGCTTCTGTTTCTGTGTCTGCAGTAAAGAGGCAGGTAGTGAAGCTCACAGTACATGTGGAGGACTCTCCTGTGGATCTGAATGACTCTGCTGTGAAAGCAGAACTGCTGACAAGGGCAAGTTCCCACAGTCCACCTTTACACTCGCGCCGTTTATATGTATATGAATTTCCTGATTTTGAATGAAAAGAACAAACATTGTGGCTGCTGTCTGACAGGTGAAGGAGCAGCTGAAGAAGAAAGGAGATGGAGTCAGTGTGAGGTGGAGAGGGCAGCCTGATGGGAAGCTCTTGGCTGGAGATGGAAGAAGAAAGAAGACTCTGAGAGAAAAAGAAAAATGTTTCAGAACCTTTTCTGCTTGAATCATGTGACAGCCAATCAAACTTTATTATCCACACGTCGGTCTCCCAGCTGTGTCTGAGCACAGATGTGGGCGAACATCTGTTTTTAGGCTCTTCTGTCACAGTTTTTGTGGGCGTGGCCTCTTCTTTGGCTTTCATAGAGATAAATGCAGACGTGTTTGTGAGCCACAGGTTTCTGCTGACACACGTTCACTTTTGGAAATCAGAGAGACAAACATGCTGTCACCATGGAAACAAGCACAGGAAATACAGCAGGCTGAAACTGTCATGGTCCTGGCTCTTTGAGTTTCTGGACTGTGTGTTTATTATTAAATGTTTTCTATGTGATTATTAGTTTGCTGATTGTTTCTATTTCATCTCCGTGTTATTCCTCAGTGTTTCAGTCTGGAGTGTTTATTTCCAGTTCCTGTTGATGTTGCTTTATTTTATTCCTTCACTGTTTCCCGTCTCATCCTCCTGTGACAAGTTCTTTCATGCGTCTGTGCTGTCATGTACTTAAGGTTCTCCCTTCCTGTTTTATTTTTTTGTCATTGTTTTAAATCACATGACAGAAACCAGCGACGGCCAAATAAAGCTTTATGAAGTATTGAAGCTCGTATTTAAAAAAGGGTTTGTTACTCAAAGCTTTCTAAAACAGTCCTCTTTTGTGGCGTCCAGTGGACAAAATGCAAAGAGCAGCTTGAATCTACAAATTAAAATGAATGCTTCATTATGATTGCCTACTCTGCAGAGCTAAGTTGGCAGCTTCTATTCAATATCATGTTACAGCTCTGATATTGGGCTACTGTTTGTTTTCTGATTAATAAATAATTATGATGAATGAACCATACTTGTTCAAACATGTGCCCTCGTGTAGTCTCACTTTGCTTTTGATTTCCTGACCAGATACACGCATTATGTATAATAATATACAACACACTCGTAAAATAGGTTGGAAGTGTATTTGTGCTGCGAGATCCATCATTCCAAGTAGTTACGTAACTAATCAATGGACAGATACATTTATACAGTGTATGTTTTTATTTATTTTTGACCTGGTTATAGAATTGCTAAAAAAAAAGTCAAATAAAAACATAACACACGCAAGGTGTTTGTCCACCGCAGATTCTTCAGCATCCTTCTCATTCTCAGAAGCCTTAGGAGCTCCTGTGCAATCACACACTGTCCCAGTATCTCACGAACATACATGCAGGGGTCCTACACTGACAATACCAGACTTTGTGAGTTTACCACACTGAAGATAGCTCCTAATAACTTTGTAACTTTGTGCCTCCAGATGCTACAGAGCTATTCAGACTGATGGATTGCCTAAAACTAGAAGAACCTCATCTATTCCCCTATT